>NC_066624.1:97262428-97565678 GCF_025201925.1 Gopherus flavomarginatus
ATAGGCAGAATAGGCAACGGCGTAGGGCCTCACACTGCCTGGGGGTACCACTCTGCAGGCAGCCCAGACAGTGTAGAAGCAGGGCTGCTGGGTCCTAGAGAGAGCCGAATGCAGCACAGTCTGAGGGACGGGATTGGCTGCTGGGGTCTCTGGGAAGGGGAGGGGGTGGGGGTTGGGACAGGAGCTCACCTGTGAGTGTGACTCTTTCCACCCGGCTGAGGTCAGGTGAGGCAGGCTCTGTGGCTCTGGAACCAGTATCCTTTGTTGTCTCCCATAACATCCATTCTTCTCCCCCCTGCCCCACGGAGCACCCCCTCCTTTCTCCCTCCTCCCCAGGAGCACCCCTCTCTCTCTCCTCCCTCCCCTCCGTCAGGGCTGGGTTGGGTGAGGTGCTGGGGGTAGGTGGGGGGAGGGCTGGCTGGCTGCCTGCTGAGGAATGAAAGTGAAAGTAACTCACTTCCTGGGCAGGCAGCCAGAATTGGAATGTCACACAGGATTTGGATGGGGTTAGCCAGATGTGTGACAAATCGGGATTGAGGTAGGGTGAGCAGATATCTCTATTTTATAGGGACAGTCCCAATTTTGGTCTTTTTCTTATATAGGCTCCTTTTACCCCCCCCCCCCATCCCTGTCCTGATTTTACACACTTTCTGTCTGGTCACTCTAGGTGGGGGTAATTGGTGCCTATATAAGACAAAGCCCCAAATATCAGGACTGGCCCTATAAAATCAGGACATCTGGATCTGGCCACCCTAGCTGGGGAGCGCCTCTCCCCTGGGCTGGCAGCTGCCAGCTATCCATCTCATCCGGGGGGAACTGCATAGGGCAGGATGAGCTGCTGTGGCTCCATGGGTGCCCTGTCCCTGAGATCAGATGCTGTGCTAACTTCACCATGGTCCATAAGGCTGGTGGTGGTGTCCATTGGCGTGTGATTGGACCTGAGGGTTTGCTGCTGCTGTTGCCACTCTGCACCCCAAGAGGTGGATTTTGGGGTCCTGCAGTTTTCCACCCATCTACTCCTCTACTGCAGCTGTTGGACCAGCGGGCTGGGGGATGAGCCAAGCATGAAAGCAGTACTGTGTTGCCATTTAGATTGTCATTTAACAACTTTGTTTGCTAAAAATTCTTGCTAACAATCCTGAATCCAATTTCAATATTATTTAAAAAAAAAATCAATATCTTAGCCAAAAACAGAAAATTAAGTCGTTGACAATTATTAGTGACAGGTTTGGTTTGAGGCAGGGAGTGGGCCAGTTTTCATCAGAGAAACAAAAAATGTTGACTGACTTTCCTATAGCCTGTTACTCCTGATAAGAGCCTTCCAACAACTGTGATATGCTCATCTCCTTACTAGTGTATAAAGCAGGGGTCGGCAACCTACGGCACACGTGTCAAAGGTGGCAGGTGAGCTGATTTTTGATGGTATGCAACAGCAGGCTGAGCGGCTCAGCCCATCACTGCTCTGGGGTTCCGGCTGCTGCCCTATTGCCAGCTGGGATACCAGCCATCGGCCCCACTCAGCACCTGCTGCTGGCCTGGGGACCCCCAAGGAACCCCAGGCTACCAGTGGGCTGAGCAGGCCAGCTGAACAACTCAACCTGCTGTCAGCCTGGGGTTCCATTCACTCAGCCAGCAGCGGGCTGAGTGGGCTGGTGGTGGGCTGAGCAGGGCCGATGGCGGGTTGAGTGGCTCAGTCTGCTGCCAGTCTGGGGTGCCAGCAGCACTCAGCCTACTGCTGCTCCAGGGTTCCGACTGCCGGCCCCTTGCCAGTCAGGAGCTCAGCCGCCAGCCTCACTCTGCCTCCTGCCAGCCTGGGTGAGCAGAATCCCAGGCTGGTAGCGGGCTGAGGGGGGATTGGCGGCCGGGATCCTGGCTGGCAGGAGTTGGTGGTCAGAACCCCAGACCAGCAGCGGGCTGAGCAGGGCCTGGGATCCTTGCCTAGGGTTCCAGCCACCAGCCCGCTGCCGGTTTGGGGTTTCATTTACTCAGCTGGCAGTGGCCTGAGCAGGATCGGTGGCCAAGACCTCAGATAATAACAATAGTTTATTTATATAATATAGACATAGAGAGAAACCTTCTACAAACATTAAAATGTATTACTGGCACGAGAAACTTTAAATTACAGTGAACTTGGCACACCACTTCTGAAAGGTTGCCGACCCGACCCCTGGTATAGAGTGACCATATGTTGTACTAAGATTCTCCTGCTTTTTTTTTTCCCTGTGAGTCAGTATAACTTTTGCCAGCCCAGAAGTTGGGCAGCCAATGTTTTACGTTTTCACAATGTTTTCTCCAACTTTCATAAAGTAAATACGTAGTTAGTATGAGTTTAAAAGGCCAGGGACACTTCTTTGTGAAGAATCTGTACAGCAGATTATGCCCATAGACGATCCAGAAAAGAAATTTGAGGATGAATTTTTTAATGTTGTGATGGATAAAGCAGTATCTGCTGTTGATGAAAGGTTTAATACCTTGCAAGTACACCATGAACAGTTTGGATTTTTGTATGACATAACTAAATTCAATGAAATAGGAAAACAAGAGCAACTAATGACAAAGTGCAAGAACCTAGAGAGCCTCCTGAAGCACGGTGATAGTTTTGATTTAAATGGACTTGAACTGTACGAAGAATTGAGTACACTGTCATCAATGTTGCCACATGCAAAATCGGTGATGGACATTGTACAGTTTATTCATACCCGCAAACTTGTTGACATATATCCTAATGTGTACATTGCCACTCGTATTCTACTGACAATTCCTTTAACAGTAGCGTCAGGAGAACGGAGTTTCTCAAAACTAAAGCTCATTAAAAACTATCTCCGCTCTACGATGAGTCAGGAACGCTTAACTGGTCTTGCTATTCTTGCAATCGAACAAGACACGACTTTGTCTTTGTCATACGATGACATTATTACTGATTTTGCAGCCAAAAAAGCCAGAAAGATTGCTTTTAATTAAAAACAAATCTTTGTTTCAATACCTCTTCATATACATTTCCAATGAAATTTTGATAAATTAAAAAAAAAAATTGCATCATTCTGTCATCAGAATTTTTTCTGTAGTGCTGCTTCTTTAGTGCTAGTCCATCAGCATTACAGCGTGCTTAATTAAGTTAAACTGGTTTTAATAACGTGAATGTGGCAAGTTTTCCAATACTGTAAGCTTATGTTTGTGTTGCTAAGAGCAGATCAGGGACAGGGGCACCAGTTTAATAATCTCGCCTAGGGCACCATAAATCCTAAGGCCGGCCCTGCCTACCAGCCTCCTTGTACATGTTGAACCAGAAGGATAACAAGATATACCCCATAAGAGATTCTTCAGGGTAGAGGAGCCGCTCTTTCAGACATCTCCCTGAAAAAATGAACGGAACTGTTAAAACTGAATCCATCCACCCCGGATAAGTCCTTGATTGACTAGAATTGAGAAAATCTGAGGATTTCAGGTACTTGCCAGAGTTTTCAACCAGTTTTTCAAAAAATGGGAGATTTTATATGGGCCAATGCTTAGCAAGATGGTCAGTGTCGAGAGCAAGTTTCTTAACCAGAGCCTTCATAACAATAGTATCATTGAGAACAACCAGTATTCTGCCCCATGAAGGGAGATGGCAACCCATACTACTATTTCCCCACTGTCTTTGTCCAATGGGTCCAACTTGTGTGTTGTAGCCCAGAATTCCCTTTATGCCTCCAGAACATCAGACTGAAACCATCCATACCTCAAGCAGAGAAAAGTGAGTGCTTGTCCCTTTAAGGCCCTGCTCTTTCATTGTAAGGCAGTTTAGATGATCCCAAACAAAAATCTAGACTAAAAATTCACAAGACACTTCATCAACAAGCTTCACACTACATCTAGTTGTCAAATTATGGCAGGATATGGCAGAAAGAATTTGGCATGGTATGTAATATTGATATGTGACACGTCTTCATGCAGTGTATCTTCTGGTATTTTAAGAGCAGGATATGCTATCTAAAGGACACTTAGCCATAGTCCTTAGACAACTGACATCCTGTGTCACACTTTATTTATTAGATGAATTATTGATGACCTGTTTGACAAAAGAAAAAGGGGAAAAAATTCCCAGATATCATGGGCCTCCCCAACAAAAGCAGGTCTTGGTTCCTGTCTCCACACTCTCAGCTGCTTAAGCCTACATTGTGCTGGAGAGCTGCTCAGTGCTGATTACAAAGGCATCACATGGACTGGTTCCACTAAGAGTCTAAATTCTGTAACTGTCCAGGAGGAAGTGAGAAGCATCATGTGGACCAGAGGTGGGCAACTCCCGGGCCGCACGTGGCCCATCAGGGTAATCCGCTAACAGGCCACGAGACAGTGTTTACATTGATCATCTGCAGGCACGGCTGCCCGCAGCTCCCAGTGGCTGTGGTTTGTCGTTCCCGCCCAATGGGAGCTACAGGAAGGCGTGGCCATCACATCCCTGTGGCCTGCGCCACTTCCCACAGCTCCCATTGGCTGGGAACAGCAAACTGTGGCCACTGGGAGCGGCGCGGGTGGCTGGGCCTGTGGACGGTCAATGTAATCGCTGTCCTGGGGTCCACCAGCAGATTACCCAGACGGGCCGCAGGTTGCCCACCACTGAGTGTGAACTATACCACTTGGAAGGAAATATTGAGCTGGAACCATAGATTCTTTTATATGTGGAAGGGACTGGTTTCTTAGAGTTAGGGGAGAATGGCAGTCATTCACTATATATTTCTTTCAGTGTGGTAGTCCAATTTATGCATGTGTGAACTTGCACAAAAAGTTTGTATGAAACATGATTGTATGAAAAGTTTATGCAGTTTTACATATCAGCTTTGACATTTAATTATTAGGAGTGTAATGTAGCTTAATTAACTAACGTATACTAGTGATTTGAATTTTTAGGTGAAAAGTGCTTTATAACAGCATACCAGTGCTATTATGTTCTAGACAAAATACAGTATTTAGATTAAAATTCTATGAAGAAAAATAGACTCTAGAAAAAAATGTTTGTAGAAGTTTCTAGGACACTAATGATTATTTTATATTAGCTGGTTTCTAACATTTATGAATAGTTTTGAAAGATAGGTTATGGAGAATGTTAACATTCCACTGTGCTGATTGACAATTATTAGTATATTTTAAAGCAAAGAAAAGAAACGCAGTATTGTTGCAGCTGACTAGTGTGAATTAAAAGTTGGATAATTTTTTCTGCAGTTATGAAGATATGATTGTGGTTGTCAAGGAAGAAAATGTCTCAATACTTTTTTTTTTTTTTTTAATCATTGTGTTGGAAGAGTTTTGTAAGTGTGAAATTGAAGCTCTGGTCAAGGTCTCCAAAATTTGTTAATAGCAATTTTATGCTGGATCAAACATTGTGAATATTTAAATAACAGCTTGCTTTTAGAAAAGTATTTACCAGCAAATAAAAACATCTTCTAAACAGCAGATGAATCATCTTTATCTTGAACATATCTCGAATGTAGCTTGAAACTGAATAACTCCAACATGGTAAGAAAGGTTTAGAAACTTCCAGTGAATATTGTAAATAGAAAATAAAACATTTTTTACACTTTTCTACAATATATGTGCATATTTGCCTCTCAGTAGAGAGTATAGTGTAGGAAAAATATTTATTTTTCTGTGGTTTTGCCTGTTTTGCTATGTAAACAATGACTAATGACAGATACAGAGCTATAGGGAAGTAGAACTCTGGAGAATTTATTCTATTTCTTGTTACTGGAAAGAAACTAATGCCATTTTTCACTGGGACTACTAATAAGAGTCTCATTCTTTAGTGAAACATCCCTGGGTTTAGTATGATGTACTCTTAACAAAGTTTTAAAACAATGCATGATAAAATCTAAAAGAAACACATTATCTGTCAACACTTTCATTAAGAGCCGTAGCCCAAAGGACATGGTCCAGATGGAACTGTCAACAAGATCATAATAAGCTTCATCCTTCCCTAAATTTACTGAACAGATCAGTGGTTTGACCGATATAGGGCTTGATTATTTAAAATCTAGTGACATGGCTACTTTGGTGGTTTTAATTGTGAGTGATACCACCTTGAAACACATTGCACACGTTGCACACATGCTCATCTGTTCTCCGAGAAAGCCCTTGGCATGCTGTACTAATGGTTACCCTTTCAGAGGGGATTTCATGCAAATAGGAGTGTGCAGACTCAGCTAATAAAAAAGGGGCATCCAAAGAGTTAATCTGACAGCTATAGTGTTAGGGAACAAGAGACAGTGTTTTGCTTTTGCTGTTATCCTTCATTAGAACCAGATTCTGGAAGTTCTCTGTATGAATGAACTGTAGGGTTAGGTTCTGTTAATGCTGTAATGGCATAATGTCTCCCCTTCCCTTCCCTGGATCCCAGAGATGGCTCTCTGCAGGGTCTTGGGTATCTGTGTCAGGAGAAGTGGGGAGCAAGATTAGGTCCAACTAGGTGATCACAATGGTCCTTCTGGCTTTATAATCTATGAAAATGGGCCAAGGTAACATACATTGGTTCCCACTCACTGAGAATCTACTCAGGAGTTAATACTTAGCCTGGGTTATGTTAGCTCCTGAGAGGAGCCCTATCTGCACTGTGGAACCTTATTGATGAGGGGCACCGGGAACTAGTACCTGAAAGGAAATCCCAGCGGAGCAATTCTAACGGGAACTGGAAAAGATAACTGTGACCTAGGGCTCCAGCAGATTCTCAGAGATCTATGAGGGTTGGGGGTTGATTTCCCTGTTACATCAATGGGAAGAAGGGTCAGATCCTGCCACCCCATCCTCCCCCCCATCAAATCCTGCTGTAAGTAAGAGCACAATCAGTTTAGAGATCTTTGAAGTGTAACTGGTGCATTATGTGAGCGACTCACACTTAATAAAATAATTTTGATGGACAGCAGTACCACCCAAATCAGTTTGTACCATGATGGCTTATGCTCCAATCAGTTTACAGAACAAATCCATCCACAAAATGACATAAGGCTTTTTACCAACTGAAGTAGGTCACATTTGTGACAAAAAGAATTTTCCTTTCAGATACACCGAGTATAAACTGAAGCTGAGAACAAATCACATTATGAAGGCCTTTGTGTGGTCATAATGCTGTTGTATATCCTACCTACTGTATGATAAGAGGAATCTCTCTACCCACCATGCTGTACTGAAGCCACTTATTGAGCTGAGCAAGAGGGCATTCTTACTACTGTTATCAAAAAGCAGGTGTTTTCATAAGATGCCTCTTTTTCTCTATTTTTATTCATAATTATTTCTTTTCAAAACTGTATCATGTTCTGCTGAGAAGAAGGTATTGAAGGACAACTTTCTTGGCACCTTTTACCCTTACTGGCTGCAGATTTTGAATTGTATGGCGTTCAACAGGCCATATCACACTATATCCATTTTTAAGCTGAACTCCCTGCTGACTTCCTGCCAATTGGGAATAGATTCTGATTTTAGAAGTTTTGTATAAAAATTAATGGCATGACAGCTTCCTGTAGCTGCTTCTATGAGCACGCTCCGCATTAGAAAAATTTGAAAATAAGGTTGCATCAAACCTGCTGGAAACAGTGATAACTTGGACCCACCTGAATTTAAGAATAGTCTTCCTGCATGTGGATCTTCCATGAGTGTTGTCTTGTTTCAACTTCTTATGGTGCATAGACAAGCATTCTGTCATGAGGGTCCTCTCACCACTAGGGCGCCTCCTCCTGGCCACTCTGGGGATTAGCTCTTTCCAGGTTCAACGTCCCTTTCTGCTGTTTGCTGTACACCCTGCTGCCTCCCTCTCTCACCTTCTGCGACTCAGGTTGTTCTGTCTTTGTGACTTGGCCCTCCATCCAGGTCACTGTTTTTCCCCCCTTCAGAAGGTCTGCACCTTCTGAAACCTTGCTGCCTTTTCACTGAGTCTTTTCCTACACCCTCTCCACCTAGTTTTCCTTCTTTATCCCTACTGCCCAGGCTCCCTCACTGAAGCCCCATTCTACTGTTAGCTTCCTGGCTTTATCCTAGCCCCACCTGTTCCTTCCAAATTGGGTTCTGTCATTATTCAGGTGTTCCTTAGGCCAGCTAATTCCCCTTAGCTGTGGTCTGTCTGGTTAAATGGCCTTTCCTCAGCCTCATTTAACCCATGTGAACACACCGTCACATCTTCCTATACAACCTTCCAGCACAATAAACACAATTTCCTGAATATATCATTCTTTGTGTCCTGTGTAGATAAAGCTACACATTTTGTTTTTCTAGTCAGTGGTTCTTGTGGTTGCAACCCTTATATAGTTTACCTCTTCTGGCAACATTCTTCGCTCTTAATCTCGGCCCATGTGTATGGATTTCATAGGGAGATATGGATTGGGCTGGAGGCAAACAGTGGTACAGTGGTGCCAAAGTATCATTATACTTAATGGTAGCAATGACATTAATAGTGTTTTGACCTGTCTCTCTCAAATTTTGCATACAGTTCCAAGATTCTGAACAAGAGAGTTCTTGTGTTAATGATTAAGAAGGAACAAAATTGCACTCATCTGAAATGTGAAAAAGAGGCATTTACTCACTGCTATGGGAAAATGTCACCATGCTCCTCTGAGGTCTGTCCTTGAGAATTATCCAATTTCTTATTTTAATCTCTTACCTTGACTTTCCTGCAAATTATTCAGTCCCAAATCTTGCTTAATTCTCACGTGTGTATATACATATTTTTGATGAAGAATTCCTTGAAACTCTAATTAGGGCTGCTTGAATCCAGAGCAGTTTATATATCACAGGCTTACACAGCTATCAAACAGATGCATCCCCTTTTTCTCGTTCAACTGACACTTTCATATTCTCTGCATATTATGAGGACCAAGTAGTGATGTGTCTCGACTCCCGAGGCTTCATACCATTCCATATCAAAAAGAGGATTAGAAATAGTTTTAGCTGTCAAGTTTGTCTTCCATGAAGACGTGTTTTGGTGTGTTGACTTTATCCATGTGTCAGATATTAAGATGTACCCATCATCCCCTTCAGCACAATTTGATCAAACTATTTCTTTTATTAACCTTGTGAGGAGAAGCTTGTCTAGGCACCAATTTTATAATGATTCCCTGCCTAGGTCAGCAGCAGGGCCTGAACCTAGACAGTCAGGACTACATCACAGTCGTCTACCACTTGATGTAAGGGAGTAAACTCTGGGCTTGGCTACACTGGAGAGTTACAGCTCTGTAACTCCTTGGCTACAGCGCTGGTTGTACTCCACCTTGACAAAGGGAATAAAGAGAATAGCGCTGGTGCTGCAGCGCTGGAGTGCCAGTGTAAACAGTGATTAATCTTACTACACTATAACTGACCTCCGGAATTTTCCTATAATGCTTTTAAGGAAAAGCAAAACACTCTTCGTTTTGTTGTGATGTCTCTGTTTGTTTAGTTGTGAACTCGGGACTCCCAGAGCTGCTTATCTAAAAAACAAACACAACTGCTGTTTGCTCGAGCAGAGGCAGGCAGGGGGATGAATGTCCAGAGCTAGTGTTTGCTTGAGGAGAGAAGCAGCACGGCTTGTGGGGGGTCTGTTTCGGAGCTGCTGCTTATCTGGTCTGTGAGGAAAAAAACAAAAGGCTATTTGCATTTAGTGAATAAGAGAGGGATGGGGAAAGAGGTCAGAACTTGCAAGGTAAGGAGCTGACAGCTCCAAAAATCCACTCTCTCTCTCCCCCACGCTCCCTGAAACACTCCACCCCACCCCGCTCTTTTGAAAAGCACGTTGCAGCCACTTGAATGCTGGGATAGCTGCCCATAATGCACCACTCCCCAAACCATTGCAAATTCTGCAAATGTGGCCACGCTGCAAATGCTGCAAATGTGGCCACACTGCAGCGCTTTCCCTACACAGCTGTACGAAGACAGCTTTAACTCCCAGCGCTAAACAGCTGCAAGTGTAGCCAAACCCTCTATCAGACAGTTGCAGACATAGGCTGTTGTCTTCTAGTAGACCAACTATGACAGAGGGACAACATGACACACATTGTATTAGTGTGGGTTAAGACTAAACTAAAACCTAAGTGTGAAAGAAGCCACTTCTTGTCCTCTAGTTTCAATGGTTACTTTTGTCTTACTTAGGCAATTGCTATTTTTCTTACATTGTTTATACAAGTATATATCTTGTATTGTTTTCCTTTCTCATAATATGTAAAAAATTGTAAGAAATACAAATTTTATGGATCAGTTTTGCCAATACTCGCTCTTCCCCCAATATGAGTAAGTGGGAAGCAGAAAGAGGTTGTTCTCTATAATCAGTAATTCTGCTTTTCTCTCAGGGGAACTTTTGTTACCATTTTTTATCCAGTCTTAAACTTTGCCCATCACAACTGTTATGTTTTCTTCTGAGAAGTAGACAAATTGACATTTCCAATTGAACAAACCAATAAAGCAAACGTTCAGTATTTCAAAAATCATGCAATCAAATCTCAAAATAATACAGTCAAAAAACAAACAAACAAAAAACCACACAACTATAGTAAGCCACAGTACTGTAGAATATATCAATTGAAATATATATATCCAGGACTTTAAAATATTGATGTTAATACATAGATTTATCAGTGGATAGTTATAAATTGTCAATACAGCATGGACATTTTCAAATTCAGACCTGGTATAAGCAACAGTAATTCCAACATAAGGCCTTGTTGACACTCTTATTCCTCATTACTACTCTACGCTTATTCTTATTTATATCCACTCTTATAAGGTATATAAATCCAGTGGGTTAAGCAAAACAGGAACAGGGCACTCTTATTCTGCAGTAAGGGAGTCAACACATGGACTTAATCAGAAATAGTTAACTCCACATGTAGACAAGCCCTTACACCAGGTATACATTTATCCCTTAATGGCACTCTCTAAAAAAGCTTATTTTGTCAATTTTAGGCTAATATGATCTCCTTTGGGACTGATCTTCAAGTGATTAGGAAGCCATCCTGGTTCTTTTTATGCATCTGTGTTATTTACACAGATGTTTTGAACACACATTGTGTAAAGAAAAGCTGTCTAAATGAATAGAAAGTGGTTGAACATACGTTATTTTCACATCATGAAACAACCACTCATGCAATTTAAACATCCTTTGGAGTGGATAAACCGAACTGATGCTCATGGCATATTATAAGAAAAGCTTAAATGTCAGTGCTGCCATACATCTTTCTTGTCATTCTAAACCTTGGGCGGTAAGGTGGTTTTCATGTGCAACTTTTCTAAAAGAGTTGGAGTTTGGCCTTGAGTACAAACCAATAAAGAGTCACATTAGCTGTGCATGATTAGCTTGAATTCTTCTTTGAGTGATGATCCCTATGTGTATTTCACATGTAAGTACACATGCACACCCCATGCACCTGAGTCTGGAATTCTTTGCAAGCGGTGTCCATTGGCCCACACAGGCACTTTACCTCATGCTCTGAACCAAAGGCCTAAAGAGTGGTATGGGCCAATGCCTCTCCAGTTCCTTCCTATCACCGCATGGTCTGAGTAGGAATCTTTGATGTTCTCAGCTCCTTTCTACTGTGTCATTTCTGTAAATATATTGTAAATTGTTTCACTATCTCCCCCAGGGAATTCTCCCCACTGTGAAGGCTGGGATTATGCCCAGAGTTCCAGGGTTCAAAAATCTGTTTCTTGCTCTTGCTCTTTTTTTGTGAGTGCTGAACATCAACACTGCCTCTAGTGCCTGGGTGAGGCTCTCATCTCTGCCAAATGAAACATCTGCCACTCCTTTCCCCTCAGAACACATGAGGGTTGGGAATTGAGGTTTAGGAAACATTTGATGGAGAAGACAATGAGACCTTTTTGTTCTAACAAAGGTATTTTATAAGGGGGTCAGGGTGTTTTTTTTCACACCACTGAGCGACAAAATTTTTACTGACAAAAGTGGTAGTATAAACAAAGCCTCAGTCCGCACCAGGGGTTATACCAGTATAACTAGTTGGTAAAAAGAATCACATTCTGATCTGAAATAGTTATACTGTTAATACTCAAGTATAGACCAAGTCCTAGGGTTAGCATCTGGTCCTCAGAATGCTTAATAGACTAAATAATTATAGCACTTTTTTCTGTAATTGGGGGCAAAGCAGTTTCCTGTTTCTGAGATGCAGGAGTTAATGAGAGGCAGCTGTGTCTTGCGTGTTTCTTGGTATCTGTGTCCATGAAGGAATCTCTCAACATTTATTTAATAAAATATTGATCCTGCAGAGAGAGAGCCTTAAACTAAAAGATTTGCCATTGTCAACTTTTTCATTCACATAGCATCCCAAGAAGACAACCATAGAATTATTGTGTCCCAAACTCATTGATCTTGCACCTTTTTCCCCTTGCTTCGAAGAAACTTAATCATTTGTCTGTTAATATATTACTCTCTAAAACCTTTTGATGGCAAAGAAATGTTCTTTGAAATAAACAAAAATGGGATCTTTATTAACTTATTCATGGCCTGCCAAGGATTTTGGCCAAGATTTTAAAAAATGGGGCCTAAAGTTAGGGGCCTAAGTCCTTACTTAAGCAGTTAAATAGCCTGATTTTCAAAAGTGCTAAGCACCCAGCAGCTCCCACAGAAGTTGGACTTGTAGCGCTAGAAATATTGAAGCATCGGAAACGTTAATGAGGAACCCGTGCATCAGAGAGAGGCTGATGAGTTATGCCTTCAACTCAAGTAAAATGTTGTCCTATTGAGAAAAGTAGGAACAAAGTTTTAGGCTCATAGAAGTCTGTTGGAGCTCTTAGGTGCACAGCCCTTCTTGAAAATCAAGTTACTTATTTAAATATATAAAACTGGATTTAGACCTCTAACTTCAGTCATTCCTTTTGTTAATAATATCTTGACCTTTGTGTGTCTTTTCCATTTATTAAGAAGCGCAGGCATCCCATTTTGCAGCCGTATTTTGCATGTTAGATAATTTGTCTTTTATTGTATACTTATGAGTTCACAGTAATGAAGATTCTTGAGGAAAACACATAATATGAGGCTCAAAATTACGTCTCATAGTTCTGCTGCTTCCTAGTTTTTTCTTTAACCTTCTTGTTCATTTTTTGTTTGTTTTTTTGTTTTTGTTTTTAAATTCTTTACAATAGTTGATAAAAGGATTTTGGCAACTAGTTTCTGGGTTTTTATTTTTTCTTGATACTTTTTAGTGGTAACTGGACATATGATTTAAGGTGAAAAACATTTATTGGGCAGATAAAAGGATTCTTGTAACAGTAGCTTTTAATTATCTTGACAATTATTTTTAAACAGTTTCTCAGCATTTTTTAAGAATTGGATTGTGTGATTTCCTGATGTATTATTATCAGTGAGAAAAAAGTTCATGAATTAATTCTTAACGTGACATTGCATAATATACATGAAGATGAATAACATGCTCTGTTTACTGTTTACATTTCAAACAACTTCTCTTAATAAGAAAAAGATTCCAGATGTCTCCAGCCAAAAGGAAATATACAGTATGTAGCCTAATAAAACAGCATATTTGAGAGACGGGCTGGTAAGTGATGTATGTAGGCAAACGATCTGAATTTAAACACTAGTCAACACCAGGGCTTTATTTTAGATGAGTGAATTTCACATGTGAAGTATTAACACTGAACGTTATAAAAACATTTCCTTATGGCCAGGAGAAGCTTAGGAAATCTTGTCTTTCCAAGTCATCTTTAAAACTTGTCCTTTTTCATTTATTTTTATTGGATTTTTTAATGAAATAAACGTAAAAGTATTAAAACCATAATTTATAACAAATTAAATACAAAGCAGAAATATAACAATGTGAATATAAAAATCAGACACTTTTCATCAAATGTATAATGGAAAAAAAAATCTCCCTCTCCGGCCTCATTTTCCTGATTCTCTCTACTTAGTGTTTCTCATTCAAAATACATTTTCCCCCCAGTAACAGTTTCAGACTTTCCCCTGTTTGTGGGCTCCCTCTTAGGCTATGCTTACGCTTATGGCAGGAGGTAGAATACATGCTGCACGTTGTGACGATGGGGTTCTGGCAGGACCCAACTGAGAGTGCCAATTCAGGACCAATTGCTTAAGCAGGGCAGTTACAGACCAAGGCTGGGGTTTTTCCACCTCTAAGGCAAACCAAACCAGCCAGACAAAGAGGACTTTGGTTTTACCCCACTGGCTAATCATAAGTCACACAAGCAATTCCCTTAGACACTCCAGTTTCCCAGTATCACCACCAGTGCCACTCGTTCTGGGAATGAATGGTTATGAAAACCAACATCCCAATAAAAGAAAATGGTTCTCTCCATCCCAAAGAATCAAGCCCCAGACCCAGGTCAATATACAAATCAGATCTTACCCACAAATCACGCTGTTGCCAGTCCTTTAGAATCTAAAATCTAAAGGTTTATTCGTAAAAGGAAGAAGAGAGAGATGAGAGCTATAATTGGTTAAATGGAATCAATTACATACAGTAATGGCAAAGTTCTTAGTTCAGGCTTGTAGCAGTGATGGAATAAACTGCAGGTTCAAATCAAGTCTCTGGAGTACATTCCCCGCTGGGATGGATCATCAGTCCTTTGTTCAGAACTTCAGTTTGTAGCAAAGTCCCTCCAGAGGTAAGAAGCAGGATTGAAGACAAGATGGAGATGAGGCATCAGCCTTTTATAGGCTATTCCCAGGTGTAAGAACACTTCTTTTTTTTTACTATGGAAAATTACAGCAAAATGGAGTCTGGAGCCACATGGGCAAGTTCCTGCATACTTTGCTGAGTTACAAGGTGTATCTACCTTCTCTCAATGGGTCAGTTGTATAGCTGATGGTCCTTAATGGGCCATCAAGCAGGCTAGGTAGAGCTAACACCAGCTTGTCTGGGGTGTCACCCAGAAGCACAGCACAAATTTGAAATACAGACAGTATAGAGACAAAACTCATAACTTCAACTACAAAATGATATACACATATAGGCAGCATAATCATAACCAGCAACCCATCATCTGGTCTTAGACACCTTATTTGACCCCCTTTACATAAGATTTGGTGTTACTACAGGACCTTGGTTGCAACCATGTTCTATATGGTCCCAGATTATATCAATAACGTCACACATGCCCTCCCAGCACAGGTATACATAGCAGTGTAGATGGTGAAGCACTGATATGGCACTGCCAGAGCCTTTTCTTGCTACAATGAAAGGTTCTGGCAGCTTTTCCAGATGCCTTTCCCTGCCAGAGCCTTTCAGTGCCATGTGTAACTACACACCACAGTGTGGATGCAGCCTTATTTTCATGTGGCATATAGTTACACATACCCTAGACACCACCACCAGTGTGGGAAAGGCCTGTATTGCCTTGAAACCCAGGCTCCTCACCCTCATTCCATTTATGTGTGGCTGGGTAGGTAAGCATTTTTGGGCACTCATAGCACCTGATCCAAAGCCTGTTAACACTAACAGGAATCTCCATCAATTTTGGATAAGGCCCCCTCAGTAATTCTATGGTGATTTTTGATTCAGTGGCATCAGTACTCCAATATGTTGCTATTTAAACTGTGCTAGTGTTGCTGAAAAGATATGGAAGCTGCTTATCCAAAACCTTTCAGAACCTTGTAAAATGTTCATTTTTGTGGATCTACCTAAAACCTGTTATGGCTGCAAATGTACTCAAGCTTGTCCTCCCAACTTACCCTTACCGTCAGGCAAAAGATTTAAGAAATGTTCTCAAGCTGATTCAGTGGCATTTTCCCTCTTTATCTGAGAGAAATTTGAGGTATAGCCCAGAGTATAGTACACAGTGCTTTTCTGAAGTGAGACATAGAAAGTTGCTTGCTTTGTTCTCAGAGCTGGAGATGAGGTAACAGCTCTTCCGTGATTCTTAGGCCATTTGAGAAAGGAAAAAAATTAAGATAACCATCAAGAACATCAGCTAGAGCTCAAGGAGATAGGGGTCACAGAAGTTGTGTGGCACAAGATACTGCTCCTGCTTCCACTGAAGTGAATTCCTAGGCTCCCATTCACTTCAGTAGGAGCAAGTGCAGGCCCCCAAATAGATAAAATTAGTGAAAGAAATAGTTGATTAACAAATTAAAACACTATCTGTGTTCTTATGTCTTTCCCCCCTTCTTCTTCAGTTCTCTGCCCCATTGCACATGAGGATCCCAACTAGTAGAGTTAAGGGCTTGACACAAAAGGAATCCTTCATACATCATCTTCAAATGCTAGATGTTTATCCAGTGGTGACTGCAAGCTCATATGTGTTAGGTTATTGTAATTCTTTCCCTATGTATTTTTCCTGCCCCCAAGGAATCATGCATGTCACAGATCTGTCCAATTATCAAGTGCTTAAGAAGCAGAGAGAAGCCAGGCAATGCCAGTTCTCTGGAACTTTGAAGAGCTCAGAGTTTCCATCTTCAGCATTTTCTTTATGCAGCAGAACCAAATTAGATCAAAGAAGTAAAGATCAGCAGCAGCATCAATGTAAGAGCTGCACCACATACATGCTATCTACTGTCCAAGAGAAATAATGTGTCTCTTCTCTGAGACTGACATTGAAATGACATTGTAACCTCCGCCGTCTGTCTTCCTTCTCTAGATATCGATGAATGTGCAGTAGTGAATGGAGGGTGCCAGCAGAACTGCGTTAACACTCTGGACTCCTTCTATTGCATATGCGATATGGGATACAGACTCCATGCTGATGAACGCACCTGCATAGGTAAGTAAATATTACACCTAGCTTGAGGCCTATTTCAGGGAAAAGAGAGCTACAAATGTAAGAAAACAGGGTGTGTTATTTCCTATAGTAAAATTGTGATAAGGAAAAAATACAAACATTTACAAACTTTCCCCACTTCTGAAATACTTCTGAAGTATGATTGTTTCACATCTGCTGAATTCATTTACTCATATTCTTTTCTTCCTTTCACTTCTTGTATTCAGTCACTTGGGTATGCTTTAAGAATAGCCAAATGTGGTGTTGGTCATTTCTAGTATTCACAGCAATAAATTTATTGACATAACTAGAACAAACATAAACTGTACCTTTATTAGGGATGTGGGAGAATTTTTTTTAAATAAAAAACTAGTCCTTTTAGCTTTGTTGTGGGTTTATGCACAAGTAAAGTGTTCAACGATTTTTGGGAGTTAAAAGCAATTCAAAGGAAGGAGATGTTTAAATCATGCTTTGGCTCATTTGTTTGGAGACTAGGGGAATGGGTAAAGGAAATGCAGCATGTTCAAGAAACCAAACTCATCAATATATGATAAATAATTGTCCAGATTTGGCTGGAACCATTGGTATTTTTCAGTTAACTAAGGGAAGGTAGCCAAATTCAGTGCTCACACTAGGATGAAACAAAGGTATCTCCACTGAAGTCAGTTGGGTTACTTCTGAAATACAGCACCGTGAGCACAGAATTTGGCCCATAGTGGTCAAGCAACTTCATACTAGAGATGGATAAACTGAGTTTGGAAAAAAAGAGAGATGATAATGCACAGAAAGCAATGGCAAATATTCAGTGTTCAAATGAATTGACCTGGCCCATGTGCTTGACCTTTTTCTTTTACTTACTGTGACCAACTTGCAATCAAGTTTTCTACTAACACGCAGATGGCAAGTTTCCAATCCTGCCCAATTCACAGAAATTGAACTTTAATACACATGTGCAAGTAGTTGTGATAAAAATATTCAAATCTTATTTTGAATGCTATATTCAGTTCTGGTTATCTCCTCTCGAAGATAATACAGATAAATATTGAAGAATCCAGAGATGAATGACAAGAATGATCAGAAGTATGGAGAGAGATACATATGAAAAGACAGGATGATCATATATTTGTAATAAAGATATGAAAAGATTAGAACAGTTTAGTTTCAACTATTTAGACAGGATAAAAAATATAAAGGCTATAAGAAACTCTCATACATCGGAGCATAAGCCAAACACTAACTGACGGGGCTTAGGAAGAAACTTTCCCTATTAAAATGTTATTCCAGGATTTTCCATTATGGCAATTCTGGCATCTTCCTCTGAAGCATCTGGCACTGGCCACCGTCAATGACAGGATGCTGGTCTGGATGGACTGCTGGTTGTGTCTGGTATAAAAATTTGAATATAAATGTTGGAACACTCATCTGATCAGAAAGCAGAAACAAAAGTATGTCTCTTCTGACCTGTCACAACTAAGCAAAACATCTAGAGTTTCTAGTAGCATAAAACATTTGTAACAATATTTGTTCAGAAAATGCAAATACTTTTGAGAAAATAGCAAGCTGCTCATGCATATTCATGAAGCAGAAAAAGGGGCTACTTCCTCCAGCTTCCATTGCATTAAAGAGAGTTTTGAATCAATAAAAGTATTATAACCTCTTATGAACCCCATTCCAGGGGTGGCAAACTTGTATAGTTTTGGGTGGTGCCCAGAATAGGTCCAAGTCCCCCACACCGCGCCACCAATATATATATATTTAAATACTGTTTCCAGGCCATTTTTACATTAAGAGTTTAACAGTTTCTCTATATTGCACAATGTGCGAGGTGGGGGAAGGGGCTGAAGATGAAGGTTTTGGGGTGAAGGAGGGAGCTCCGGGCTGGGGCAGAGAGTTGAGGTGCTGGGGTGAGGGCTGCGTGGTGGGGCTGGGAATGAGGGGTTCACGGTACATGAGGGGGCTCAGGGCTGTGGCAGAGGGTTGGGGTGAGGGGGTGAGGGCTGCATGATGGGGCTGGGAATGAGGGATTCACGGTGCAGCAGGGGGCTCAGGGCTGGGGCAGAGAGTTGGGGTGTGGGTTGGCGAGGACTCGGGCTGGGGATGCGGGCTCTGAGGTGGGGTGTGTGGGCCAGGGATGAGGCGTTTATGTTTGGGGTGCAGGAGAACTCTCAGCCCTCTCCCCGCCGGCAGCACTGAATTCTGGGGGAGGGGCCCCCACTTCCCTGCAGCAGCACACTCACCCAACACTGTCACTTCACATCCTCCTGAGGCCAGCCCCCTCTCAGGTCTAGGAAGCCCCCTAGTCTCTTGTGGTGGGTGCCCAGGGGGCGGGGGGACTGCCATCATGTGTGCACCTCAACCCTCCGCAAGCAGCAGCTGCGTCGCTGCCTCAACTTGGTGCCAGTGCCACTCTTTTGTAGCCAGCAGCAGCCAGCAAAGGAGCGGAGCTGCAGGGCAGCCACCCACTGCCCAGGGCACAAGCAGGGGATGCTCCGGGGGAGGCCCGCAGGGGCGGCAGGCGGGGTCAGGGGACACTCTGGGGGAGGCGCGCTGAGCAGCAGGCAGGGCCAGGGGAGAGACCCGGCCCTGAATATTAGTGGATCCCTGAATTTGCTGGAGCACAGGCACCACAAGCCCATATAACTTGCTGCCCCTTCCCCATTCCAGTGCTACAGTGTATCCCCAAATATTCATTTTTGTAGGAAACTAATCTATGTGGTCTCTTCCCCCAGTCTCATTAATGACAGTTGTGGATGTATTATAGGAAGATCAATCTCTCTAATATAGTTTGGTCTACAAATCTCCATTCTTATTTTAGCCATTTCTAGATGGATTGATCTTCTCTATGGATTAGACCATTAAAATAACCAAAGCCTTTCATGTCTCAGTATTTGTTTGTTTCTCCCAACTTGAGCATATAGAATATTTTAATGTCTGCATTAAAATTCAACTGATTGGTTGCTGGAATTCCACTGACTGTACTGGATTATTCCCTTTGATACTGCTGGAAGTGAAAGGCAAATATGGCTCTTTGACTCTCACGCATAAATCCCTTATGTCAACTGTTGCCTCTGATACCTGCTCTGTACACTAGAACTGTCAGGATCCATGTTTTGTTATGTGGGGCCTCCTTCGCACCAGGGTTAAGAGTAAAGAAGGCAAAGGAATGTTACCAGGATTTGCCGTGTCAATAAATGGAAAACACATCAGATTCAGAGGTTACAGTTCCTCGCTCTAATCAGTTTAGGCTATAGAATGCGATGCTTGAGCCTGATTCTTAAGAGACTGTATGTACCAATCACAAGGGATATTTATACATCTGACAGTGAACAGCAAAGACTTCGTACAAATATTAAAAAAAAAAAATGTAGAAGTTAACAGTTTAAGAACCCAGATCATTAAGGGGCAAACCCTGCCATTCTGATGCAATCCCATGACTCCAGAAGACTGGGCTTTATGAAAAACACCATGTAGTGTGAGCCTCATGATAAAATCATGAAAATTGGCAACACATAACAGTTCAGAACCTCGCCCCTAAATACTCCTCCCCTGAGAGTCTGAATAGCCCCCACCCACATGTGCATGTACACACATGCACTCTCACACATTCTCCAGGCTCATAAAACCTATCCCCACAATCTTTCCTTCCCACCCCACCTAGTGCCCACCACCACCAGACTCAGAAAGCTCCATTCCTCTAACTCGATTGCCTTCCCACAAACTTCCAAACTGGGTCAGGGAAAGCAGGAGCAGAGGCACAGGGAGTATGTGTGGGTAGCCCTATACTCTGCAACTGTGAGGGTGAATAAAAATAGTGCAACAGTAGAAGCTTGTATTCCCTGCTCTAGGCCTCCATCTCTAGAGGCTGGACTTGCTCCAACTCCACCAGTGGTCCTCCCAGCAGCAGCAGCAGGAGGTGGTATTACATACTGGAGTACATCAGCCATGCTGCTTATTTGTGACCTTACTGATGTGATTTCTGTCCATCAGCTACTGCATCTTACCACTTTTGCTACTATCCGGTATGTCTATACTACAAGTGCTACAGTGGCACAACTGTAGTGCTGCAATTATGTGGGTATAGAGTTGTATTGAAGAAACTTGCTACAGTCACAGAAGGGATTTTTCCACTGCAGTAGTAAAGCTACATCCTCGTGAGGAAGTAGCTAAGTTGCCAGAAAAATTCTTCCATCAATCTAGCAGTATCTATGCCATGGCTTAGGCTGGCTTAACTATATTTGTATGGTGTCTGAATTTTCATACCCCTCAGCGATGTAGCTAGGTCGACCTATGTTTTAGGTGTAGACCAGACTTCACGTCAAAGGGTTGCAATGCTTCAATCTGTGTTGCAACTCTTCGATCTAATCTAAATCTGTCCCTAACAGCCTGTAGATCCTCCTTGGTCCAGTGGCCACTCCATCTCTCATCCACTTCTGTAGCTTTTCCTAACTCTTCTGTGGTATCTAGCTGGCCATTAATTTCTTCCTTGCCTCCACTCCATTTCCCCCCTCACCTTCTAGCTGCCTCACCCCAACTCCAGGATCCATCACTGAGGTTCTATCACTTCATTTGCCAACTGGGCCTTTCCCTTAAATCTGTGCCTGCTGATGACCCAGACAGCACAAAGCCCTATATGAAGTGAAAACTGCACTGCACTTTGCACTGCAATGTACCCTTTGAGTTGTTTCCAAAGCAGCTCTGTTTTTGACATCTTTCATGCATTCGTGCTTCCTTTGCTTTAGCTGTCAGCTCCTACACTGTTAACAATGGGGGCTGTGAACAGGAGTGCATTCAGATCAGTGACAACCACTACAAGTGCCACTGCTATCCACCCTACCAGCTGAAGAGAGATGGCAAACACTGCGAAAGTAAGTGCACTTGACGTGAGCACACTTTAGGAGCAATAAAATATCACAAGATGGTGCACATACCTTTGTGCATTGGACAATATAGTATTTACAATTTATTTCTCACCTAGCTTGCCAGAAACCACTGTAGGTTTTCAATGACTGCATTAAATATACATTTTTGAGGAGCAAGGTTCACTTTTGGTGACTTGAATGAGCTTGTTACTGGTTACATAGATTCCTGGTCATTCTGGACATGTCTTAAATGCTGGTTTGAGTTAAAATAGGAACTCAAAATCATTTAAATCGTAACGTGTAGTTGCTCATTAAGGCATACCAAATTATGGCATACCAAATTAATTATTATGACTCAGCATAAGGTATAGTCTTTGTCCATTTTTAGTTTTTGTTATTAGTAATCACACTCTGATTCATCTGTCCTCCTCTTTAGGATATTAAACCAAATTCTCTGACAATTATTTATTATTTGTATTACTGCAGCACCTAGAGACCATAGTCACGTCCAGAACACCATTGTACTAGATGATGTACAAATAAAGAACAGTAATACTACCCTGATTTTTTCCCTTCTTTTGCAAGTGTTAACTACTTCATCAGTTCTCAAGGCAATGATAACCAGCAGTATGCACTTGCATATATCATAGGTGATTGGAACAAAATCTTGTGGCCTTACTCAACCAAAACTCCCAACAAAAAGTCAGCTGTATCTTGTTTCTATTCTGCAGTACACTGTATATAAAGACTAAGAAGTAAATCCTGCAGTTCTACTCATTTCCAATTCAGCATGTTTGCAGTAAGTTTTGCCTGAGGATTTGGTCATCCAACTTTATGTACAATCTGTGTTCCGCACGGAGTCAATCTGAGCTGAATTCTTCATGGCATTTCAGTGGAAGATTTGGAGCGAGGTTGTTTCTTCTATGCCTGTTCAGGTGTCAGTGTGGCAGATTGTGTGGCTCAATGTATAACATTCATGTTAATCAAGATGAACCAAATTATGAGATCATTAGCAGGGGAGAGTGGGCAATTGGTCTCCAAAATGGTAGGGCAAAACAGTGTTGAGTTAAATGGAAGTCTGATCAGACCCCTAAGTTGTGAGGCTTTTGAATTCTATTATTGCAATGCAAACAACTGTAAAGGTTCACTTTCTGACACCATTGGGGCTGATTAGGGTTAGCCAGCCACTGAGGGCAGCAGTTAGTCAGCACTGGATAGACGATGACTAGTAATTATAGAACAATAGGGAAGGTGCCAATTTAGTACTGTGGGTTCCCTCTTTCTCAAGGCTGGAAGGAATCTAGTCCCAGTTGTGTTAGGATCTTGTTTGCTTGTTTACCTTGCACACTTTTAAAAATAATCATTTACATGAGGTAGGCAAGTGTATTTTACATCATCATTAAAAGTTCCTCAACTGCTATATATCTTCTGCCTCTTTCAGCCCACTACTTTGTCATGGGCCAAGTGCCTGTTCAGATGCCAGATATCAACCAAGAGAGGCAGAGGACTAAAGGCAGTATCCTTCATCTGGAAGCTCTGCAGATTCCCCATTATTCATGCAAATTCAAAGAAATTTTTGAAATCTAATCAAAACGAAGGAGAAAAGTGTTATTTCTGATACTACAGCTGTCTCTAAAGCACACATGCACACACACTGTTTTAGTGGGTTTTCAACCACATTTTCCTATCTTTTTAAAGGTTTTTGGTTCTTGTTGCGGTATGAAAGATGCACGCGAACAGAGAAACAATGAATGTAACTGGAAACAAAGTGCTGTCAAATATTTTTTCCTCTTTCAGCAATGTCTGCATTCATTCAGGTATATCTACACTGCAATGAAATAACTGTAGCTGGTCCATATCAGCTGACTCAGCTTGCAGTGCTCAAGCTACAGGGCTGTTTAATTGTAGTATAGACATATGGGCTTGGGCTGGAGTCCAGGGTCTGGGACCCTCTCCCTCTCACAGGATCCCAGAGCCCAAGCTTCAGCTTCAGCTTAGGGCTTATCTACACTGGCAATTTACAACTTTCTCAATAAGGGGTGTGAAAAAACACCCCTCTGAGTGCAGCAAGTTTCAGTGCTGTAAAGCGCCAGTGTAGACAGGGCACCAGCGCTGGGAGCTGCACCTCTTGTGGAGGTGTCTTTTTTAGAGTGCTGGGAGAGCTCTTTCACAGTGCCTTAGCATTGCCCTTACTGTCTACACTGCAGTTGAACAGCCCTGCAGCTCAAGCCCCATGAGCCCAAGTCAGCTGACACAGGCCAGCCATAGGTGTTTGATTGCAGTGTAGACATACCCTCAGTTACAATAATCTTGTAACAATGGAAGGTAAAACCATTTTCAGACAAAAACATGACCTTTACGTTGACAGTAAATTTAATTGCTTTCAGTAATGGACCCCTGCACAAATGGGAATGGAGGATGCGCACACATCTGTCAAAATGAGAGAGGATTTGTAAAATGTGAGTGCCATCCTGGGTTCTATCTTTCTGCAGACAGAAAGTCCTGTGGAGGTAAGAAGCTGCGAAAAAGACTACTTAATGGGGAAGAAGGGTATTATTTGGTATTATTTCAGTGTAACGGCACTTTTTATGGAAAGGAGTAAATTGTGTGTGAGTGTGTGTGTGTATACTGTGTGTATAGAATATAATATTTTTCACGTGTGCACACACACACACACACTATATACATGTGTGTGTGTATATATAAAATAATATTTTCACACACACCATTGTGCATGCACTTGCACATATGGATGTGTAATACAAAACAGCAGTTCTCGTTTATTTTTTGACTCTCCCTAGGCCTCCAAAGGTTGTTTTAATAATGACAGTTATGCATTTTAATCCTTTAAGAAATTGTATTTACTGCTAATTGGATGCGGATCTAGGGATAGTCTGGCATTATTCATGTGTGATCCCTTTTGAAATAATGCCTCAGATGAAGATATTGGAAAATTTGTTCAGATGACACTCTGATCTAGATCAGTGACAAATTCAAATGTATTTTCAGCCAGGGAACTACTTTCACATTTATAAAGAAACCACTTTGTGGAGAGAAATTATTAAGGCTAAGAATTCCAAATATAAAAAAAGATAGGCTTCCAAGTGGATTTTGAGAAAAATCTAAGGTAGTTAGGTGCCTAAATCAATGAGATTTAGGCACCTAACTCCCTGAAGTTCCTTTGAAAATTCACATAATTTTGCCAAAATCTCCAGCGTGTGAAGTGACAGCTAATTAATGAATCTGAATAAAATCTTGGCAAGCTTTGAACTGTGACAACTTTAGGGAAGCTGCCAAATCTTTCACCCTGAAAACTTCCACAAAGTAGCAAATGGTTTCTGTACAGTGCTGGGCCCCACTCTTGGAAAGGCACTGATCACATGCGTAATCTTACATGCTGCTGTTCCATAAAAGGGTTTTGGTGAGGAGCACAGAACATCTCCTTTCTCCAGCATGCTTGGCTCATTACAAAATGTACCTTGGGAAAATTAAAATGAAATAGCCAGAAATGTAAATTTAGAAAGAAATCTGAGCTTCTTAGCTTTTGTTCTTGTGCAGCTACTCTCTGCAAGGTCAGAACCTGGCTTTTTAGCAGGAGGAATCTTGTTCATTATTCTGTGCTTGAAAGCAATCCTCCTCCTGCTCCTTTGGGTTTTCCAGCTGTGCTGAACTATTTTCTTCTGTACTGGCTCTTAATTTGCAGAGTTCAGATGGTTCATTACAATGATGATGGGTCAGAGCACTTCAATGTGTTTGTAGAGGACCCCCTTCCATGTGCATCTCTTCCCCTTTTCACAGGGAAGACGTGGAGTGCCCCTCCTTTGATAGGTGTAGCTATCTCTTAACTCAACTTTGTGGATATGTCTACTGCTGCACCACCCCTTGAACTCTGCAGAGCTTCCTCGATACATCATATGTCTACACTGCAGCTAGGGGCTGTGATTGCAGCATGCATTGACATACCTGAGCTAGCTTTAATCTAGTTCATGTGAGTACCAATAGCATAGAAGCCACCACAACGTGGGATTAAGCTTGTGCTAGCTGCCCCATGTAAGTACCCACGATCCCAGATGGTTTCCTACAGTCTGCAGTGAAGCCCATGCTGCCCTGGCTTCACTGCTTTTGGTACTTACGCTAGCTAGATTAAAGCTAGCTCAGGTATGTCTATGTGTGCTGCAATCACAGCCCCTAGTTGCAGTGTAGACATATGATGTATCGAGGAAGCTCTGCAGAGTTCAAGGGGTGGTTCAACAGAGGTGGTGCTGGTTTCCATGGCACCATCCCATGCTGAAATCTTGGTGGGAGGATGTACAGTTCAGGATGTATCCAAACCAATTTGACACTGTCTGAGCAATATAGATAATCAGGCGTCTCTCTTACCATTGGTTTAAAAGTAATGGGTGTAAGGAGCGTGGTCTAGTGATGACAGCTTCAGGTGAAACGTTATATTATACATGTAAAGTATTATTTTGAAGGACGGTGTTGTGGCTTCAGTGTTTGTGGAATTGCTTTGTGCTGCCTTGTCTACTAACCATAAGATGTAATTTCAATGGACGCTTCTGAAGACTTCTGTTTATATGAGCGTGGAAGGGTATAACTTCTTTAAAATATCCCAACTGATCTCATTGCTGATCTCTTCATTTTGCAGACATTGATGAGTGTGCCGAAGAGACAGCCAGGTGTGCTCATCGTTGTGTGAACACCCTAGGGTCCTTCACCTGTGTTTGTAATCCTGGCTTTGAGCTGGGGGCTGATGGAAAGCAATGCTACCGTAAGTGAAAGTTTTACAGCAACACATTTCAAGTGATCTTACCTGGATAATGCAGTACTTCAGTTTTAATGCAATCAGATTAGAACTCCCGGCAATAAAAAAGGATGCACAAATTCTAGCTGTGTATTCTTCCCCTCATCAGAAACACTGCTGCCATTTTGCAGATTTATATATTCTTGAGCATGTATTTCAACCATTACTCCACTGCAAACAGCCCCCTTGAGTTCAGAGGGCAAACAGCCCTGCTGGTTTATCTTCAAAAGGTAGTGAATTATATGGTGGGTGTGATTCTGGAGTTACCCAAAGACACTTATGCATTTTACTGATGTTAGATGGAATGTACTCATTCTCACTCTCCTTTTTCTCATGCCCTGTACCTGGTGCAAAGGGAAAACCCACATGAGAGCCTGACATGCTTGTCATCTCTCCGGATTTATTCAGGACTCTCCTGACATTTAGAAAAGTGTATTGAGTAAAAAAGCAAGATATATCATGATGAAAATAATCAGGGAACTAAGACTACCACGGCTATTAAATTCCCAGTTGTCCTTCTTCAATCAATGTTTAAATGCTTCACAGCTGGCTCTCTTAAACATCCTCTACTCAACAAACTAGTAACTTGCTCCCTGTGATGATAAGTGATCCTCAGGCTAACTTAAGGGGTAGATTTTAGATTAATAAAGGAGATGGGCTGGAAAAGTTTGTGTTTTTTATGGGTCTGGTGTAAGCTCTCTGGAGTGCTGTTGTAGACAAAAGCATGAGCTGTTTTAGTAAAGAGTTAGGCCGTAACTGTACACTCTAATGATGCTGGGCAGAGATTTTCAGCAGAATTTCCCACATACATTGTGCACTAGAGGTTAATACAATGTTTGGGGGTGGGAGGGTGTTGTTCTATGCAATGTTTTAATGAGGGGGAAAAAGCAATTTCAAACCATACAAATAAAACTAAATGCACAATTATTATCAAAACTGGAAACTATTTGAGATACAAATGAGGAACAATGCATATCACCATCACAAAAAGAGATGCTACTGACACACAGAAAATTATATTTTATGTGAGCAGTATAAGGGGTCTAGACCACTCAGGTTCATCCGGGTTTTTTGCAAAGATTTTTCTTATTAACTGACAAATCTTTGTGTAGCAGACTTATGCATGTGTTGTATACAACATTAAAAAAAAATTAAAACAAAAATATTCTGAATCTGTTTTAGGTACTTATGTGGCCACCATTACCATATTATCATGAGCACCTCAGTCATGAAAGTATTTATCCTCACAACACCCCTGTGAGACCAGATAGTGCTATTGATCCCCATTTTGCAGATGGAAAACTGAGGCACAGAGAGACTAAAGGCCCAAACCTTCAAAGGTATTTTGGCTCTTAACACCCATTGAAATGACTTGTCCAAGGTGACACAGTAAATGGAGCAAGGAATGGAATCCAGGTCTCCTGAGTCCCAGGGAACCCGCCCCCCATCGTTCTTCTCTCTGAATAAATGGTCGTACTTCTTACTATGAACCATATATGGCCTTCTCTCTTCCCCCTCTCAGCTGCACCAGCCAGTATTGAAGTCCCTCATCTCCTGAGCATAGGAACTGCTCAGGTAGTGGTGCAAGAAGGGGCAAAGTGTAGGCACCATCACGCACCCACATATACACACCAACCAACTGATGTGGCTGGCCACAGAGGCAAGTATAAGCTGCACCTTTGTACAAGCTCTAACAGCAAGCACACTCTTTCCATGTGCTGGAATGCTCCAGCAGGCATGGCAGCTCCTTAAGACACAGTGCTTTCCAGAGCTCCTGCTGCTGTTTTGCAACTTAGATCACCCTCAAAATGGGGCCGTGCTTAAAAGCTGCAATCTGGCTGTATACTCAGAGTGGTGGATTATGATTCACCTTCATTCTCCAGGTCTGCAAATGAAGGGCATATGTGGGAAGGAGGAAGTAAGGAGCTTCCCCTCCCGTAGGAGCCCTTCTACAGGACCTGGGCAAAAATTTGTTGGGGAGTGTAGTTCGTGTCCATGTTCTCTCATGTTATGCAGCCACAAGGTGCCTGAAAGAAAACCGAGGGAGAGGCTGAGAGTGATGTCTGGGTTATGGCAGAGTGAAGGCTTTCAGGCAGTGTAGTTGCAGTCTGTGTAGTCTTGGAGCCCCCAGGACAAATCCTGGAGAAATAAGTCTGAATTCCTTCTAAAAACTCCAGCTGCTGCGCACCTCCTTCCAAATGTCTCTAATGTACCAAACAGTGCCAGGACAGCATGTTTCATGCATTCCTGGTTAGTTGAACATTTGGGGCTACATTCCTGAGCTATGATATTCTACATGACTATGAACATGAAAATACCTGTTGGAATATTTTGAAAACTTATTCTCCCCCTGCCTGCTTTTGCTGGCTGTACCCTAAGAGCACCCTGTTTGAAATGAACAAAGCAAAACCCCACCTTGGTGAGTCCTCTGTCTAATTCTCATGCTTCCTAGAATGCTCACAATCTCTTCTTCTAGTGTGCAAGCTCACTGCCCTTGTTCAAAGTCTATGTAAAGTGCACTCAGGGATATGTATTTTGTGTACACTAGTGCAATAGACACTTTGCTGTAATCGTGGGCCAGCACCAAGTGATTCAGCACAAAGGTGAATATGATACAATGATACAATGGAACATTGTTCAGTAGCCCCCAACATGCTCTTCTAACCTCTGCATGGGTGAGTTTATATTTTCTACTACAGTGTTTAGCTTCCCAGCAATCAGTTTATGGACATATTGTATTGATGGCTATTCTCTAATTACTCTCCTCTTGTGCTTACTTGTTAATATTCTTTTGATTGTTTCCCTGGAAGGCATCGAAATGGAAATTATCAATAGCTGTGAAAGCAACAATGGCGGTTGTTCTCATCACTGTGAGCACTTGATTGGTGGGCCTCACTGTTCTTGCAACCAGGGATATCTCCTTGATTTGGATGGGAAAACGTGCATAGGTAATACATGGTAAATGCAGCATCTCTTTCAAAGAGGGGAGAGGGTACACATGGTCCATCAGAACAAAAAGGGAGATGGGATGTGGAAGAGGAATCCTAGAATAAAGCCCTCACTTTTGAAGGTGCCTGGTTTTCCCCCTTCATCTTGTCCTTTCTTTTGGTATTTCAGTAAATTGGAGCTTGTCTAAACTTCCCTTTCAATATTTCAACTTGGCCTATTGAGAGTTTGATGGGATTATTACTTAATGCTTCTACCTGCATTGAAAAATGACACCTCCATGAAATTGTTGTCAAGATGACCAAATTGTTCACAGCCCAAATTTATTTCCTGTCTCCTCAGGGATTAAAATTCCTTTTTCTAAGATTTTCCATATCCCAAGCAACCAGCAGATGATTATCTTTAGTTGTGCACATTGGACTAATTTTCAAAAGTGATGTGCGCCCACTTGGAGTCCACTTTGCAGTAGAGAAGTTCTTCAGCTCCTATCATGCTCTTCCATTGTCAAGATTACTCCTCCTACTATGTGAGAAATTTCCCATGGGATGTGAAAGCAGGGAAATATTAGATGAGTAGGAAGAAAAATGTGGTGATCTGTGAGAAAGGCTGATGATGGAGAATTTTTAAAACAAGAAGGTCAGTTCTGGACTGGATCCTGAAATGAATTGGAAGCCAGCTGGGTTAACAATGAGCTTATGTAGCCTTGTTTCTTTGTGTGTATAAGAAGACAGACAGCAGCATTCTACACATGCTAGAGCCTAGAGACGGGCTAATGGAGTACTCATAAAGAAGAAAGTTATCATGGTCAAGGTGAAGGTTAGGTGAGAGCATAGAAGAAGATTTCAACAGAGCTGAGGAAGTGAAAAGATGTTCTGACAGCAAAAATCTTTTTCATTGGCTGCAAGCTGTATGTTTCAAAATACACAATGAGCTTTTAATAGAACTAGGAGACAAGATATCATCTGAAATATTGCCAGGCAGCTTTGCTTGTGACATTTGCAGGAAAAGGAATACTCCTTGTTCAGATAATCTGCTTTAATCAATTTTGTGCTGACCTCTAGCCTCAATTGATTGATTACATTTTCTTTCTCCACTCTCTGGTGTGTACATTTCCTAATAATGGTGGTGCCCATTCCAAGGTTAATTGAGGTGCTGGCCTTTCTCATCTGTGGCTGCTCATCTAGTTAATGGTCAAAAGCATTTTGCAAACTCAGCGTTGAAAGGCTACCTCTTGAATCGCCACTTAATAGCTCAAAACACTGGAAGGGCTGAGATCAGCTGAGAGCCTGCAGTTAAAAGATAGCAGCTTGATTCTTGCTTCCCTTAATCAGGCCAACAGTTTTTGACCACATAAATTTCCCTGCTTATACAAGACACAATGAGATGGTGGCAAGTTGAGTGTCAAAAAGTAAAATTGCTTATAAATATGTATCTTCTTCTTCTCTGAGAATGCTTTGTTGAATCAAAGGTTTCTGTTCACTGCTGTCTATTTCATGTCACAACAGGCCTGAGGATTGAAAATATTCATATGAAAAACTATCAGCTGTAAATTAATTAATAGTGAAGAGATGCTAGCTATATGCTAGGGTGATCAAGTTGTTGTTGTTTTATTGGTATTTTGGTAACACATAGGAGCTGCCCCATCATGGACCAGAATGCCAGTCCTGGACCAGTTCTATATGCTGTACAAATATAGAATAAGTCCCCTGCTACAAAATGTAGGCAACGCCTGTTCTTAATATGTGGCAGTGTTCTTGTAGACAGCCCTGTCTGAAAGTTTAAAAAAAAATTGAGATGGGGAAGGTGATAAATAAGACACAGAAAAACTGGCCACTGAAGTACATTCTCTTTCCTATCTAAATTACAAAACCGTGAAGGCTTAAATGATTGAGAATGCATTAATAACAGTCTTTTAATTTCATGAGTCAGATGAGCAGGTTGTCTGTTCAGCACAATCTGTGTTTGAATTGCCACCAGGAAGCCTAACTGAACCCCCACCCCTCTTCTCCCTTCAGACCTGGATGAATGTGAGTCCAGCGAGGCCTGCTGTTCCCAGTTCTGCATCAACTACATTGGAGGCTTTGAGTGCAGCTGCAAGGCAGGGTTCCGGCTTAACGCTGATGGCTGCGTATGTGATGGTAAATGGCTTAGCACCGATGGCTGAAACTGACTCAGAGCACAAAAGGAGAAAAAGATTTCAAAGCTTCTTCTAGCATTTCATACAAATTTCCCTGTTAAGAGAGTGTGGCAACAAATACTGCTGTGTTGATAGGATTTTAGCACTGTTTCCACTTTATAACAGTGGGGTGCAGTAATGACTCAGGGTTGCATACAGACAAACCCCTAAACAGGAGCACAAGAGATGAGTCAGCATAGAAGAAGCCTCTTCCCCTTCCCCCATGCACATGATACATGGGCATGTCATGAAAGATGAATGCCTTAGTAATCTTACGTGAAGGGTGAAGTCCAATATTTGGAGGTTTGGCTAAACGCTGGAAGTTGGGATACATGTCCAGAATTCTTGGACCTACGTAGCAGTGCTGTTTTTCTGGTGCTTCTAGCTGAGCCATAAATATGGCAAGAATAGCCTCTTCTCTCATGCACTTATGGTGAGAACTGGGGAGCACAAAGGTCCATTGGAATGGGAAAACAATTAAACAATGTTTTCCAGAACCCAGAATGAGTTTTAAATTTTGGATTTTAGATTCAGGTAGGCTCTTGCTTTATTCAAACCTATCACTAGTTACCATTAATATTTGTTTTCCAGATGTGGATGAGTGTCTTGGTGATAATGCCAGCTGTGACCAGATCTGTGTTAATTCTCTGGGATCATATGAGTGCATGTGTAGAGAAGGCTACAGACTTAATCTCGACAGACATTCCTGCATCTGTAAGTTATTGTAAAGCTTAAAGACAATTAAACACTTCTCGCCAATTTAGAACATGACTTTAGAGTCAAGATTTCTAAAAGAGACTAGAGATTTTGGGTGCCCAACTTGAGACATCTTAAAGGTAGCGAAGCGAAGCCATATGGAGCATGTAGGTCCCATGCAAGCCCTCAAAATAGTGACTTGGCCATCAGATTAATGGAAGATGTGTGGATAAATTTACTGCACTCTTCTCAAAATCTCAATCTATTTTATTTTGACAAGTTAATATTGCTCTTATTTCAATTATATTATGAAGCTAGGCATCATATAAAAAATACAGAGACTCAAATTCTGCTCTGTTAAACGCAAATCCAGAATATCCTCACTGAAGTCAATGGAGTGACTCTGGATTTCCACCAATGTAACTAGGACAGAGTTCAGTCCAATGGCTGCTCATTTAATAATGTAGTTTAATTATTGACTAAACTATGGGACGGAGCTTGATATTTGTATCCAACTGAAAAAAACAACAGCAATTGTATATTCTTGTAGTGCTGAATTTTCAGCTTTTCGTGTGTTTCAGAGCCAAGCCCAAAACAAAAATCTGTAAATTGAGCAGCAGATCTGAATTCAAACTTGTTATGTTTACAACATGATCAAAATACTCCCAGATTTGGGGGAAGGAAGGGGCAGGCAACAATGAGATGTGGCATGTAATTCCAGGTTTGAACTTCAGCATGCTCAAATTTGGTCCAATATAGGGTATGTCTACAGTGCAATCAGAATGGGTACTGCAGCATGTGTAATCAGACAGGGCTGCTTCAGGCACCAGCGAAGGAAGCTGGTGTCTGGGGTGGCCAATAGAAAGAGATGGCAGACCGTCTGTTGTTGCGGCACGTCCGGGTCGTTGTCATCAGCACTTTGAAGCGGACCAACTGAGCTGCCTCCGATCTTCTGCAGCAATTTGGCAGTGGGTCCTTCTCTCCCTGTCTTCCTCTGTGGCGGCACTTCGACGGTAGCCCAGTCTTTTTTGCTTTTTTTTTCCCCCTGCTTCTTGAGGCGGCAAAAAGTCTGGAGCCAGCCCTGTATCAGACCCAAGCTAGCTTTACTCTAGTTAGTTCAAGTAAAAATAGTAGTGAAGCCACAGCAGCACAGGCAGCAGAATGATCTGTACAAGCCCTACCAGAGCCCTTCATATGTCCTTGAGGGGCAAGCTAGTGCTGCGGCCCATGCTTCCCGAGCTTTACGGCTATTGTTATTCAAACTAACTTGATCAAAGGTAGTCTGGGTATGCCTGACGTGCTGCAGTCACACTTTGATTGCAAGGTAGACATACCCATAGAGATACTGTTGGCTTGAGCTGCAGACTTGTCCAACCCCAAATTCAGAGCTTAGATCTAGGGTTTTAGAGGAGGCTACATTGTTCTTTCCTCTCTTTTTTCTGCTAATATGTACTCTATTTATTAATATGAATAATAAAACAGATCATGTGACTATTTTATGTACTGTACAGTTTAAATAATATCAGTCTGACTTGAAACATCTAATGCACAAAAAGCTGTAAAAGGAGGACTGAACTCCGGAGTGATGAGATGAAGCTCTGAAGCTAGCTCTGTGTTCTTAACACTAGATGATGATGAGCTAGAGGAGGAGGAAGAAGAGAAACCAGAGACCGCTAGGATTCCAGGCCTTCGGTTCAGAAGACCTCCTCAGCTGCTTCATTATGCTGCTGCACTTGGCACCTTCTATGAGGATGAGGACAAAGATGTACGAGGAGAACTCACTGTCATGCGTAAAGTTGGTAAGTAAATTAAAAAATTGTAATTTTTAGGAGAAAAATCACATGGTGGCCAGAGCCAGCAGCTTTGTGAGGGGTGAAGATTCTTTAGGGTGAGAAAGAGATCTTGAGGGGAGAATGAACAGAGCCAGGAAGACTGGAACTGGCATGAGGCCAGACAAAAAGACAGAGGGCCAAATTCTGCGAGGGGAGGGGGTTGCCTTCAGGGGATGTTGGGAGGAAGTATGCCAGCCAAAGACAGGCTTTCTGAATCATTCTGAAGGCTGAGGGCGGCTTCAGTCAGAGTGGCTATGGGGGGAACACAATTGCCAATAGCCCTGACTGCTACCTCAAAAAGGGGCAATATTCTCCACAGTGCCGGTGCTGCTGGACTCCAACCTCACAGAAAATCTAGATAAAGAAACATTAACGGCTGAATATTTTGTGCAGTGTATGTGGAAGGAATGATGGTATTGAACTGGTCATAAACTTGAATAGTCAGTGTGTGTATAACCATAATGTACACATGCCATGTATTTGCCTGAGCAATTGTGTATCCAACCTGGAAGTTACCTGAGATTCAACATCCCTGTTGTTCCAGCCAAATAAGAAGGCTTGGTCATTATAACACAGACTCAAAAGCACTATGCTTTCTTTTTGGTGGATGCATTACTTGATCGTAGTGAGAGGACACGTTTTTTTTTTTTAATTTTAATTTTTATATTGTATGGTATCATTTTTGTAATTGCAATGTCTAATGACAATTCAGAGGGACTTTGCTCCACAGCCAGAATTCAAGGGCTAGGCCTGGCTGTAATCAAACAATTAACTTTTATTTATATAGAAAAAAAAAGATGCAACTTCCAAAAATGATGTGATGTTTAACTTGCATTTAAACAGAAAGCAGATACACTAGAAAAAAGAGTAAAGCAACTGCCAGTCATCCACAGCAAGTTATTGTGAAACTGACAACCAATGGGGAAACTGACAAGCAGTACAGCCACATGAAAAATTAACAACATAGGCACCGAAGTCTAATATTGATTGCCCAGTGTTGGTGGTTTTTTCCACTATTGAACCTAGGTCTTTTTAGGGGGTTGTAACTTGGTATCTGAGCTGCTGCACTTTTCCCAAGGCTGATGTAGGGTGCCAAGATTGGCTGCTCTAATGCCTTAAAGGTGGCAGCGACAGATGAAAGAAAATATCTTTTAAAGTTTACAATTTTTAAAAATTCTCAAATATAAAATTATTTCTTCCTAGTTTTAAAAGTCTTTTTGTGTTGTGCTCTATATTTTAACAAAACAGCCTGTCAAAACATGTCCTGTTGCAAGCTGTACTACAGACTCTACTATAGGTCTAGTTGCTTTTACTACATTTTTTAAGTAAACACGGTAACCTTTTCAATGGCACTTTGCATATGGATATTTAGGTCTGATTTTTCAAAATTATTCTCAGAGGCAGCTCCTGAATTCTAAACATGTTTGAAAATCTGACCACCTACTCAAGTTCCTCAATGGAATCTGTTGGGTATTGATTGGCTTAGAAAATCTAGCCTTACATGTAAAATAACAGATGAAAAACAAGCAACCCACTGACTTAATATTAGCTGAAGGATCCTGCCAACTTCATTTTAAACACTCATTGAAATCCCCATCCAAAAAAGACTCCTGTCATGTCCCTCAAACCTTCTGAGAGGACAGGCTGATTAAATGGATATGCTAGTAATATAAAGCAGATATTTCAACCAGGGGCAAATTTTTCCCCTCAGCCTATGATAAACACTATGTAGCAGACAAGCTTGTACTTGCAACTGTGTGTGGATTTGAAGGGGGTGTGTATGTGTGTGACACAGAGAGATAGAGTTAGGAAAACAAATACATCTTCATGTAAATAAAATGCTTGCTTATAATCACAAACAAAAAAAGAGATGATAAACTTTCCTAGAATAATTTAAACATTGCTCTTGGAATATATTGCGAGTATATTGATAATATATAGGACAGCTTCCAGCTGCTGTAACATGAAAAGAGGGGTTTGGAGAGGTGGCAATAGATATCCTCTCTCAAGAAATCCTGTTGAAAATAGGTGGTAGTTGGTCCTCCTAAAGACAAAAATATTTGCTCTTCAGAAGTATTTTCTTAAGACCTCTCTGGCAGGGATTTACAGTATCATGAGGGATGAGAGATAGGGAGCCCAACTTTCCTTCGTTAGGCTACAGAATTTTAAGAGGGGAACTTCAGGACCTCATCCAGCATCTCTGGGGCTTACATCGTATCCTGAAGAGCAACAGACCTGGACTCTGGTTGAACAGTGGTGGAGCTGATTTCCAGTGTTGAGAGCCCTTCACCAAGAATGCCCTGCCCACAAAACCCCATTTTGTTTAAACTTGAGGACTCTTCTTGTCAAGACAAAACACATTGACAATTGGGAAGATCCATCAGCAACACCGGTGCTGCTTTCTTTAGATTGACAGTGCTCCATGGATTTCCTTCTTTACACTGTTAAACAAGTTAAAGCTTATTAGTCGAAGGATCATGTTTCTGTGCTCACTGAGCCTTCTGTACTTTTCCATTTCAGTTTGCCTGGATAACACCTTTGGCAATGATTGTAGCCTGAACTGTGATGACTACATAAATGGAGGCAAATGTAACAGTGAAAACAGTGGCTGCATCTGTTCACCTGGGTGGACTGGACTTATATGTAATGAAAGTAAGTACTGTATGTTTGGAGAACATCCTACAGTTAATGGGTCCTTGCCCTGTGGCACTGGCCTGGAAAATCCATAAGAAGCAGACAAGTCTGCTCTTTGCTTTTGGTATGAAATGCTGTTTAAGGAATAGAACTGCCTCATTGAAAGATCGCATTTGCAACATTTAATTACAGATGAGGCAGATACAGCAGCATCTTAAGCTGGTAGGCCCCATGTCCTATGTGGCACATTAAGTCTAAAATATAAAAGAGGGACCCTGAATTATGCATCAGGAAACTAAGAATTAAGAAGTATTGCCACACCCAGTCCAGTAAAGTGCAATCAGTACAACAGCCCTTGTTTGTCTTCGAGTAAGTGCATATGTCCATTACTGTAAGCATTGTGCACTTGGTGCACCAGTACCAGAGAGTTTTTCTTAGTGATGCCCATAGATATCCATTGGCCTGCACCTCAGTGCCCCTCATACTCCAGGATCAGGGTATAAAGGGCAGAACCCCCTGCCCAACCTTCAGATTCTTCTTACAATACATGGTCTGTGGTTAAAGCACTCTGTCAGTTGTTCCTCTGGGAACGTGCAGTCAGTATTTTTTGCTCGTTAGTGGTACTCATTTTTGTGTCCTCAAGCCTTTCTTTCTTTCTTTCTTTCTTTCTTTCTTTCTTTCTTTCTTTCTTAGCGCTCTAACTTGCTGGCTCAGGGGTGAAAAATCACCTGCCTGAGCGCAGCAAGTCTGAGCGCTTTAAAATGCTAGTGTGGACAGGCTCCGAGCACTGGGAGCTAATCCCCTTGTGGAGGTGGATTACCAGGAGTGCTGGGAGAGCTCTCTCTCTCTCAACACTTGCGCTTCAAAGCGCTGCCGCGGGAGCGTTCCCACAACAGCGCTTTGAAGTTTCCAGTGTAGCCATGCCCTTAGTCAAGACACGCTTGGAAGAGACATAAGTGCTCAGAGCCCTCTCAGGCTCCCAAGTCAAACAGGGGGATGGCTTCCACATAGTCAAGGTCCTTGGTTCAGGATTCTTTGACATCACAGGCTTGCCACTCTGGTACCGAAGGGAGAGAACTTCCTGGAACCACTCCCTACTGGATCAATCAGGGCAGAGCCATTGATTCTGGTTCCCAAGCCAGACATGTTGAGGCTGCCTGCTTCCTCACAGTAGGTGCTGGAGCCATCACCCATGACCACAACTGGGAAAAGACCTATCTCAGTACCAACCAGCCCAGAGGCCTACACAGCTGAGGAATATCTCTTGTACTGTACCAGCTCCATCATAGGCCCTACTGGGTTCCATGGGGGATGCCTATGAGTCTAGGTCATTATCTTTGCTATAGTACACAAACTGGTCCCTGAAAAGTGAAGCCCCTTTGCCTGGTTCCAGCAATCAGCTGGAAGTCTGTATTCATGTCCTACACAGAACAAATGAGGGGGCAACCTGTAACAGCCCAACAGCTGTCCAAGTGGATTCCTAACTGCATCATCATGCGTTACAGTGCCAGAGGTGTTACCCCTCTGGAAAAGTCTGCACATTCAGCCTACTGAACATCCATGGCATTTGTGAGTAATGTCCCAGTTGTGGGCATTTGCAGAACAGCAACGTGGTCCACAGTCTACACCTTTGCTAGATATTACGCAATTATTACCGCATCAAGGGAAGATGCTAATGTAGGGAAAGCAGTTCTGCAGTCCCTCTTCTGATGAAATTCCTAGCATCGCTTCCATTGAAACTGCTTCAGAGTCACTTAATGTAATGGACTTATGCAATCACTCAAAGAAGAGAGAATGGTTAATTGCCTTTCATAACTCTTGTTCACTAAGATATGTTGCATACGTCTATTATGTGACTCACCCTCCTTCCTGGACACATCAGAGCCTTTAATCTAAGGGTCCAGTACAAAGGATTCAAAGGGTGAGCAGAGTGTGTCTGCCCTTTATACCCTCAGCTCAGAGCACTAGGGCATAGCTCAGAGCATTAGGGCACAGACAGGGCTGCCCAGTATGGCCGCCTCTACCATTTTTTCTAGGGCTAGCAGAAACTCTCCCGCACCAGTGCACAAGACATGCACACCCCTAGTGTAATGAACATATACAACAAATCTTGAAGAACAACATTTATGAAAGGTGAGTAACCATTCTTTATATGTTTGTTTTTATATCAAGTCCCATTCATTGCATACACTGTCCCTAAAATACTAATGTGCTGCAGTGGGTCTATGCTGTAGTCCATTGCTTTCTTGGCTCTATTTCAAAGGTCTCTCTTGGCAGAGAATACTGCTGTTTCGGTTGATGGAGAAAGTAAATATGGTTTGTCCAGGTGTCTCTTTATGGTAGCCTAGACAAGCTACCCTGGTCTTTTATTGTGTTGGTGGACTTGTGACTATTTTTATGAATTTTCTTGTTTATTTACCATACTATGTAGGAGTTGTTTTTTAGTAGCAGAGTTTTTAATGCTCAGAATTCTCTAACTGAATCTGGTTGATAAGCCAGTGCCCTTTATATGGAAGTGATGTTACAAGAGATTCTCTTTTTTTCTTGTCTCTGCCTCCTGGTAAAAGAACTTTCATACTCTGTCAGGGTAGGTGCATAGGGATGAGGAGAAACCAAATGGATAGGTAGAATGCTCATTTCTTGATGTAGCCTACATATTTTCTTTATCTATGTAAAGCCAGCCAGCGCTTGTGCTTTCAGCAATGGAATTTTCACATTGTGGTGGTTCTTGTGGACCCATAATGGTGTCATGGAGAAAGAAAAGGTGACAGCAAGTTTAGTGGAAGAGAGAAAAATTTGCAATCCTAATGACAGTGGGGCAGGTTCCTAGGATTGATCAGCTGCAAGTTTGATTACCATGGTCTGGGGTGCAGTGATAGAATGAGAACAAAGAAGATTAAACTGTGATAGTTTCTAGTTTCCCTATGCATCATAGCTAGAGTTCGTAAGCCACTGTGGTGTCTTTTGGCTCTCAAATTGGGATGTTTTAGCTATATTCATAATGTAATAAAGTTGCTCAGGCATAAACTGTAAACTGTCTGAGGCAGGACCCATGCTCTCTGCTGCACTTTACAAATAATAATATATTCATTCTATACTTACAAAGGAGTTTCATGTCTTTAATTCAATGGAATTTTTTTCTATCTTTAAAAATAATACAGAATTGTGGAACTGGGTTATTGGCCAAATCCTCATCCCACTGAAGGCAGTGTTGGTAATGATAATGTGCCCTGTATGAATCAATGGAAAATGCAGGATTTGGCCCTCTATGAATATCTCATTTTTTTCCTCCTTTTCTCTTTTTTAAACCAGCATAGATCACAGTTTTTAGGGAAGCTTTAGTTTCAGTTGGGCAAATCAGGAGCTAAATTTTCATAATAGTGAATGAAAGAAAACTGGATGAAAATTAATGCTGAATCTCAGGTTTCCTAATGTGTGTTGATAAAATGTCAATTAAGTTAGTTACTGAAGATAACTGAAAACTCAAACTGAAAATAACGGAGCTCTGCTCTTCTACCAAAATTGTTTTTTGCTAGAACAATCACAGCTTTACCAAATGGAGTTGGCTGCTGTATGTATTATCGACCTTTGAACAATATAAAATGTCTCTGGAATGTCAGTGAATCTAACTTATTTAGCTAATGGCAGCAATATGGAAGTAATTATCTATGTCTTTTAAATAATTTCCTCCACATTTTCAAAACCTTTTTGCCTGGTAACTCTCATTTATAGTCAGTGGGAATTAAACCCCATGCGTGGCTTTTTTTTCCCCATCAGATATTTGAGTCTTGTTACTTCGGCTGCTGTTTTTCAATAACCTCCATGGAGACAGATATAATTGTATATGGAAACGAGAGTGACATGACATCATTTGTGGGTTGCTTGACCAAAGCAGTTCTTTAATTGCTTGGTGTCATTCTGGTGACTGAAGCATTATTTCACTTTGCTTCTATTGCGGTGAAGAGATTATGTAGCCCATTCATCTCATCTGCTTTCTTTGCAGCTTGCTCCCCTGGGACTTATGGGAAAGATTGTAATAGCATTTGTAAGTGTCAGAATGGAGGCTCATGCGACCGTGTGACAGGACAATGTCACTGCCCACCGGGAATTAATGGACAGATTTGTGAGGATGGTATGATTTCTGTTGTTTAATTATGTATAACTGCTGCCTGGGAGTCTTGTGATTTGCCATTATTCTTACTTTTATTTATTTGTACTATGGTAGATCTTAAGGCTCACAAGTGAGATAGGCCCCCATTGCGCTAGGGAAAAGCTTGCTGTCTAAATAATAGGACAGGCAAAGGGTGGGAGAGAGAAGATGATCTCTCCATTTTAAGGATGGCAATCTGAGGCACAAAGAAACTAAGTGACTTGACCAAAGTCAAATAGGAAGACTGTGGCAGAGCCAGGTATCGGATCCAGATCTCCCAAATCCCGATCTAATAACTTAACCAGAAGACCATCTTTTTTCCTCAATATACTTGCTGTAGAAAGTATGTCAAGAGAAGCTGGTGTGATATTTTATAGCAAAAGCTTGGTGCTGTATTGCCCATCAGTTGCTGTGTTTATTTGTGCACCCACTAGGCTGTCCAAAAGGATTCTTTGGGAAGAACTGTAACAAGAAATGTAACTGTGCCAACAATGGCTATTGCCATAGACTGTATGGAGCCTGTCTGTGTGACCCAGGGTTATATGGTCGCTTCTGCCATCTAAGTAAGTCTCAATGATTTTTCTAAACTATTTATTTAAAACATGCAGAGTGCATTAGGAATAAAAAGTCTCTCAGCACATTTCTACAAGGGTGTAATTCAACAGGTTATTTAACAATGTATAGCACAATGTGCTTAAGTTTGGCTCGTGCTTAGGTGCCTTGCTAATTCAGAGCATATAACAGCAGATAATGTTTAACAAGCACAGGGAAGCGTTGTGTAATTTTCACTGATCTTTACACTTAGAGCTGGGACCAGATTGTAGGTAAAGGCTAGGGCTAGATTTAGTGGTGGAGCAAGTATGTGGTTAGGTTTGGGTTCAGGCTGGGTCAAATAATGGGTTAGACTTAGTATTCCTGGGATACTGTTAGATTTGGGCTAGGTCATGGGCCTCACTAAGGTTAAGGTTGGGGCTAGATAGTAGGGCCTGACTCAGGTTAGAGTTGGGGTTGGGATTGGTGGATGACCCAAGGCTAGGGATAGGACTGGTACCAGGTCATGTACGAAGCTGAGTTAAGGTTAGTGCCATCTGGTGACTAGGTTTAGGGTTGGGGCTGGCCGGTGGCCCCTGGGTAGGGTTAGTATCAAGGCCAAGGTTATCTGGAAGGCCAGAGTTAGGGTTGGGCCCTGGGACAGGGCTGGCTGGTGAACTAGGGCTGGGGTTTGTCTGGAGCTGGAACTAGAGATGGTAGAAAACCAAAAAATGTTTCTTGAGAACTTTCAATTTTTCAGAACTATTTTCATCTATTGGTATTTAAAACAGAACCATTTTTTACATTTCAAATGTTTTGTGATTTTTTTTTTCATTTTCAAAATAAGAATTGTACTAAAATAAAAGATTTTCTTTTTTTGAAACTGCTTTTTTTATCTTACCTCATCACTACATTGACCAAACAAAACTGGCTCTTCAACCCCAAAAAAACGAACTCCCAAAGAACAAAGACCAGTGGCTGACCACAGGGAAATAAGAGGGGCACAGTGACTGAGCACTGGAAGGAGAAGAGAGGCAAAGTAACCAAGGGCGGCTCTGGACATTTTGCCGCCCCAAGCACGGCGGCATGCCGCAGGGGGCGCTCTGCCGCTCACTGGTCCCACGGCTCTGGTGGACCTCCCGCAGGCGTGCCTGTGGAGGGTCCGCTGGTCCCGCGGCTCCACCGAAGCCGTAGGACCAGCAGACCTTCCGCACGCACGCCTGCGGGAGGTCCACTGGAGCCGCGGGACCAGTGGACCCTCTGCATGCATGCTGCCAAAGGCTGCCTACCTGGCGCCCTCCCGGCAACCGGCAGAGTGCCCCCCGCTTCTTGCCACCCCAAGCACACGCTTGGCGTGCTGGGGCCTGGAGCCGCCCCTGAGAGTAACCAACAGTCAAAAACAATAAAGGTGAAAGGTACAATGACCAACAGCTGAACTCAGAAAAGAAAGTAAGTTCCAATGGCTGAGACCTGAACAAACACAAAATAATTAAGACTTAACAACTGAACATAAAAAAAGAGTAGAGAAATACAGAGATGGAACATACATGAAGAAGAAAGACAACGCTAATGATAATACAACAGATGTGAAAAGAAAAGAAAGAGAAGATGACCAATGACTGAAGGTGAAGAAGACCAATGTCTGACGAAGTGGATATTCACCCACGAAAGCTCACGCTCCGATATGTCTGTTAGTCTGTAAGGTGTCACAGGACTCTTCGTTGCTTTTTACAGATCCAGACTAACACGGCTACACCTCTGATACAGTGAAAATAAAGACTGTCAAGTGAGAGAATGAAAAATCAAAAACAAGCAGGCTATTTTTGTCATGTAAAGTTTCTGTGGTTTTTTTTAAATAGAAAAATGGGGGGAAATTACCAGTACTTTTTCATTAAAACTTTCATTTTTGACCCAAAATCAGTTTTGTTCAAAAGATTGTAACTAGCTCTACTTTTGAACATTTCTGATTATTACATTCACTTCACATTGCCCAAAATAAAATGAATTAGTTAATACTAGAATTATGTAAACTGTATTTTACTCACACACATGCTCGTGTATACACCTGAGCGCTTGTGAATGTTTATATTTGCTCAGAAGTACAGTGAACTTTTTGTTTTACAGCAATAGCACTCTCTGCAGATCTGTGTGTAAACTTTCTAAAAGAAGTCATGTGTAATTGCAAAATTAACAGTTCCATTTAATCTGGTTGCAGCTTGTCCCAAGTGGGCCTTTGGAGCTGGCTGTTCAGACGAATGTCAGTGTGTCAAGGAGAACACTCTGGCATGCAATGCCAGAAATGGTACTTGCAGCTGCAAACCAGGTTATCAAGGGAACAAGTGCCAGAAAGGTATAATCTACCACTGATCCTTTTCTTTCTGGAAAGTCCTGTTTCTCTTTATTCCATCTCATTGCTCCTCTCACATGCAGTCTTGCATTGCACCAAACTCTAATGTAGTCAGCCAGTTGTTTTTCTGTATTTTTCCTAATGCAGAGCCAGGTGGACATTTGGCTTCATTGAGGTTGCAGGACTATAAATGAGGGTAGAATCTGCCCAGCTGTTTTAACCTGAGCAACTGGCACTTGAGATGGAAACCTGACATAATTAAGATAATAGGAGTTTTGCTATTGACTTCAATAGGGTCAAGATTTTACCCCAGGGATTTTTTTACACAGACAGTGATTTTAGAGCCTCAAGCTGTATTTTGAGGCAGCCGAACTTTTTGTGAATGATTGTGGCAGTGTGCTACTAGATCAGTTTTGCAGCTTTTTAATTTCTCCCTTTGTACTTTTTATGGATAGTGCAAAGGAAATTGTAATCTACAATCACATTTGAATGTCTTCATAATCGTCTGGGGACAGTTAATGTAGTAATGCAATAAAGATACTTGCTTCACATTCCCCCTTGAATTCTTATGCCATAGAGCAACTAGTAGTATTTTGATGGGGTTGGGGGTGGGTGGGGAATAATAATAGTGATAATTATTAAATATCCTTAGTCCTCTTGGCTAAGGATCTAATCAAAACATGCCCATTCTTTCACCTCTGATCTCTGTACAAAGGCACCCAAGCAGAAGAGTATATGAAGGCAAGCGTTTTTGAGTATCAGAAGTAATAACATCAAGAGAATAAGTAGACTGAATTATACAGGCACTTTCAGCAGCTGTTTCTTATGAATTCAAGCAATTTGTGTGCTTTGTTCTCTGGTATCAGCTGGATCTGTTGTTGTTGTTGTTACTATGATTATTTGTTTTTAATGTAGTAATTCTGGAGGCCCCAATCATGGATTAGAGCCCCATTGTGTAGGCACTACACAGTGAGACAGAATGTAGCGGAAACTGTACTCTGAGGGTCAAATTCTCCTCTCAGACCACTTGCAACTGCTTCACTGGTTAAGTGACAGGAAATAAGGACTGTATTCTGCCCTTAATTGTATGCACAAAACTCCCACTGATGTCAGTAAGTGATGCATGGGAGTATCACAGAGCAGAAATTGTCCCGTTGACTCTTTTGTTCTGTTCTACTGTTATGAAAACCCTCTGCTGTGCTAATCTTAGGCTGACATTGAAATCTGTGTTTAAACATGTCCTTATCCAGTATGTGACTGTGTATTTTGGATGGTGTTTGGAGGGCATCCCATGTGTAATGACCCCTTCTTTAATGACCCCTTCTAAGCCCCTGTTTAATGTAAATGTTTAAATTTATGCAATAGTGAACACAGCTAGATTATCAATTATATTTCCTTTTAAAGTTTGCATTTCTATGTCAAATGTCTTTTCTGCCAAATTATCTAGCGACTCTTGTTTCAATTTTCTCAGAGACTCCTTGTTCTAACATACGTTCTTTGTGCACTCACATTTTTCAGAGTGTGTGCCTGGCTTTTATGGAGCTGGCTGTAAGCTGAAGTGCAACTGTTCTGCTGATGCTTTGTGTGACCAGGAGACTGGAGACTGCAAGCATCCGTGCCCACCAGGTTTCCATGGAGAAAGGTGCCATTTATGTAAGTACCTGGATGCATATTTCAAAGGGAGGTTAAAAGTGGATTGAGAAATTCAGCCCTGGGAAACCCAAGTTCAGATACCAAAATTCTAGGTATTATGCCAAATTGTTAATGACACAAGTAGGCCTGCCAGCTGTAGCCTTTGAAGCCAATTGTAGTTGTGTATACTGATGCCAGTGGTAAATTTGACCTCTGGTGTATGATGGTGGTGATGGGCTCAGGTACTAGGGCATCTAGGCAGTATAATCGACCATCAGACCCGGAGAGAGCCACTTTCCGGCTTTCTAGACTGGGAGGGAATGTTAGCTCTGTGGCAGATTATGGGTATAGGAAAGAGCACAGAGCTTGGAGAAGTGAAGTGAGATTCTGTTCCTCCTTTCACTTGAAATGCAATAAGTGCTGAATATATTGCATCAGCTAAAGCCTACAGACTCCCACTGGTATGGGAAATGAGTGGAAAATATAAATAAATAATGTAGCAGCTCATTTTAATCCCTGAACAAGAGGCTGGTTCTCTGTCCAATGACATCCTTCAGAGATGGACAATTGGAAGGAAGTGCAGAATCATCCTGCCTGCCACCTAAAATGAGGATAAAAGATTGAGGGTCGTTAAGAATACTTATTATGGCTCCAAGTAACTTAATATTTCCTTTTAAAGCTTCAGGCCTAGATTTTCCAGAGTTTTATTGCACAGTTAATTAAAGATCACAAATCACTGAGACACTGGCACTAAAGTAGATCACTCTATAGCAGTGCTACCTAGATTAAAATTGCTATTGGTGATGCTTTCTAACATTTCAGAATGTTTTGTTATGATAACCACAGTTAGGGTGTCCAGATAGCAAGTGTAAAAAATTGGGACAAGGGCAGGGGGTAATAGGAGCCTATATAAGAAAAAGCCCCCTAAATTGGGACTGTCCCTATAAAATTGGGACATCTGGTCACCCTAACGACAATCCACATCCTCTGGCTTCTTTTGAACAGCCTGTAGTCCAGGGAAGTTTAGTGTGAACTGCAGGCAGAGCTGTGGCTGTGCAGGAGGCCTATGCGACTCAAAGACTGGGCAGTGCATGTGCCCTGCTGGCAGAACAGGTGCTGCATGTGATCAAGGTATGCTTGATGCTTGGATAGATCATTGTGCAGAGAACTCCAAATCTTATCCTTTGTGGAGTTAGAATGGGGAGACTGGAAGAAGTTAAGTAATTCTAGTGTCCATAAAAACTGGAACCAGGATGGACAAGCTCATGTATCCACTTGGACTTCATCCAAACTCCATGGAATTCACTCCAAAGCAGTAGGAGTTAGTTCGGTCACCCTACCCATTCATTCCATTATCTCTGCTAAGACTGCCGATAGAGGTGCCAGTTGTAATGGTGATTTGTGTAAGGGGCAGGGCTGGTGCTAGACAGGGCAGCTGTTCTAGACTCAAGCTGTTAGCAGGTCTGTGCTGCTGTGTACGCAGTGCCTCCTGCCTGCTTCATGTCTGCTGCTCCTGCAGCTGCTGAGGGAGCAGCAGGGAACAAGTGCAGAGCTCAGAGACAATATGGAAAGAGGGCCTGGGTATCCCCCTTAGCCATCCAGAAACCACTAAGGGAAAGGCGGGGAGGAACAGCTGAGGGAGTAATAGCATAGGGAAGAAGGGGAAATAACTTCAGTGGTGGGAGGAAGGGCGAAATAAGGCATAGGGATGGGGAAGGGGCAAGAACATGAAGCTGCTGCCACTGGGAACAGTCATAGAAAACCCTGCTTCCACTTTTTACCTCAGGCCTTGGCTGTTGCCTTCATGATGAGGACATCTATCCACTCGACTGGGACCACTGACTTGATGCCTCATAAATAAAAAAAAATATGGCCTTATGGCTAACAAAAGGATAAGGAGCTGAGAAATCTGGGTTCTGCTCCCATCTCAGTCATCGACTACCTTGTGTGCCTCCACTTCCACCTCATAAAATGGGGATAATGATATATCTCACAGAGGTGCTGGTGTTAAAGCGCTTTGATATCCTCAGACGGAAGGCAGTATGGTAGTGCAGAGAACTGCTGTTATAACTGATTCTGTCACACACATTCCCATTTCTCATTTTCTGATGGACTTCCCCAGACTGATAATACCTGTAATTCTGAGATTTGTGTACCCCTGCTTGGTTTCCTGATGCTTCACAAACGTTCACTGAAGGAGAAGGTCAGAGGTCAGTGAAGTGTCATTCCTGTCCATCGAGAAGAGAAAATTGGAAATTAGAAATCAGCCCAAACCAAATCCCACACATGAACACCATCTCTTTTCCTCAAGCTCAGATCCCTACCTAGCTCCTTCCTTTCTGACTCTGGCCCCAGTACTGCTGGTAATGTAGAGTGTAGTTCTATAGGCTGTGGCTGTTTTCCTCTCTCCCGAAAATCTGTCTTCTAATTGAGGTTCTACTTTTCCTCTTCTGTGCAGTGCAACCCACTCTTCAGACACATCCAAACCAATCGGAACATTATTGTATTGCAAACCACACAGAAATATAGGCCTTTTGTGATGGAAGTGAGCCTCTGTGTCTCTCAGATGTTTTCTTAAAGGGCTGCAATACAATATTGTGTTGATTTCTTTGGGGGTTTTGTTACGGAAGAGCTATCGATTCATAGAGATAATTCTCTTTCCAACTCAGCTTTATTTATTTTTTAAATTCCCTTCGGTAACAGCTGAAATCTGCAACTGTCTTGAGATAACAAATGGTTCAGTGCTCCTCTTTCTTGTTTCTTATAGATTGCCCTGATGGTCTGTGGGGAGTAGACTGTCAGTTCTTCTGCGAGACCTGTGAAAATGGAGGGAAGTGTAACAAAGAGACTGGAATCTGTGACTGCCCTCCGGGGTACACTGGGAAATCCTGTTACCTACGTAAGTCATCAAACTGCACTGGTTAATAAAAAGAAAGTTAATAGAGAAATCAGTCTGAGCACTGATTTTTACCTTCTGCCTATTTTATAAGATATTTGCTATATTAGGATATGCTAATCAAAGTTTCAAATGCATTACAAATTGACCAGGATGGATTTATGGTGTTTGCCAGACACAGAGAGATTAGAGAGGAATCCAAGTGATGAACTAAACAGCTGCACCAAATAATCATGGAACCATCAGACCTATTGTATGGCAATATTCTAGGCAGAGAGAAAGTGCTCAGTACCTGACCACACTAAACGTAAAATAGTCTGATTTCCAATGGGAGTTGGTATCTAGCTTCCTTATGGTCTTTTGAAAATCTCAGCCATAAGGTAACACAGCCTTTGACTTTTAGTCACCAATTCAAATGTAGTTTATATTGGTCTTGAAGGAAAGTCATTCCCACCTGGTGGCCATTTGGTGGTCTCACTCTAAGCCCTGATGGATAGGTGGCCACATCACAAAACTGCTACCATATGGCATCAATAGGCACATTTGGCATTTAGTTGGCTTCCTCAGTTGCAAGATCATGGGCAAAATAGGATACAATCTACCCCAAAACGATTCAGTCCAGAACTGAATTTGAGCAGCTTGGCTGGATAATATGGGAGACGTTGTAGCAGTGCTGCCTGTGATGTACTGGTTCTGTGACTAAACAGAGGAATTCAGTTGCAACTGAAACACTTAAAGAGGGAGTGGGGGGATTATAGCATCCTCCTGTATTCTTCCACTGGGAGTTGAGTTTGCCCCTCCAGCCCTACAGAAGAATGTGAGGATTGAGCCCTCCTTATATCCTGCATGGATCTTGGGGATCTACCAGAGGTAAGGGCTGCCACCGAACAACAGGCCTCTTTGGGCCCACTCCAGCTCCACGTCCCCCTCTTAGGGAGAGCATTGTCCCAACTCCTACTATTAAATATGTCATTCAACTTTGGCCATGAATATCACTGACATTCTTAATTCAGAGTTTGGGCTTGTGCACTCTCCACTTCAGCAGGAGGTTCCATTTCCATATTTCCATTAACTAACTGATTTGTTGGACATGCTATGAAGTTTATGAAGCAACTCCACTAAGTCAGTTGAGTGACGCCCAACATATGGGATTAGGCCTTATTAGGCCCTGCTCTCTTAGTATATAAACTGCTGATATTTCACTCATTTTTATTTTTATTTTCTGTGTTCGGTTAATACCTGATTCAGAAGGCAGAAGGAGGGCAGAACAAGTGAAGTTGTTGCTGTCTCATTTGAAATGGCAGCCCATGCTTGAGTTAATATCTAGGTGAAAAATACCATCTGTCTATTTGTTTTCAGCCTGCCCAAATGGTTACTATGGGCAAAACTGTCTGTTGCAGTGCAGCTGTAATAGCAATGCTCAGTGTCACCATGTTACCGGAGAGTGCACATGTCCTTCTGGCTGGAGTGGCCATGACTGCAAACGTCGTAAGTCAGAAATGTATTGTCTGTACTCAGTATGTGCCGTCTTTCATAAACTTAAATGGAAACCAAGGGAACCAAAGCTCTGTTTGTTCTTAGACTTGTTCTCAGACTATTAAACTTTTTAATATATTTTTGCTAATCTTATTGCTTCTGAAATTGTGTATTTATAGGTTTATATAGCCTGAGTGGTGATAATCTGTAATTATCTATGTTCATAGTATTGAAATAGATGACTGATGAAGCACAAAGTGTTCATATAAGCACCTATTTTAACACTATGCATCAATTTTCTGAACACCGTCTGTGCCATCAGCATTTTGACTGACAGCCAGTTTTGTTTTTCATTTTCAATACAGCTTAGTTTTAAGATTAATTCCCAATCTTTCACTTTGTCTGGAGAGAAGACTTATCTCAACAAGTGAGCAGCACAGATGGTTTTGTGGCATAATGTCACTCCCTAACTTGTGAATATAAATGCTGTGTGAAATTCTGCTCTCTTACAACACAGTACAATAATAATACCTAACTCTTATATAGAGAGCTTTTCAACAGTAGATCTCAAAGTGCTTCCCAATCTTTAATGTATTTATCCACACAACTCCCCGGTGAGTTATGGAAAAGTGCTATTATTCTTATTTTAAAGATGGGGAACTGAGGCATAAATTGTTAAATTATTTACGCATTGCTGTGCTCAGCATAGCAATGCCTAACTGATTTGGGAGGCTACATATCATTTTCAAAACGGATTTAGACACTTAGGACTCTAAACCCCATTGACTGTCGCACATGCCCAGCTGCAGTAACACACTATTCGTTTTTTTTATCATCATCAACATCGTTGTAAAATGGAATAGATTTTGTTTCTGGGCTGGTAAACTATCATGCTGATTTGACAAGGATGATTTTAGAACCACCGCAGTTCTGATAATGCACAGATTGTGGCAAGTCTCCATTACTTCCGCTTGTGCTAAATATTTTCCAATGAAATTGAAACTTTGTGGCGAATTTTTGCCATTGATTTTGCAGTCATTTTGCTTCTGATTTTGATAAATTCCACCCCATCTCTTGAAGCAATGGGTGATTTTTCTCTGCTGAAAATATTGGCAAAATTGAGAGTGGGGTTTGAGAAGGAACTTCCAACCTTTCCCAGGAACCCAGGGAAAACTCAAAGTGTTTTCCTGTTGAAACATAATACATATGTTTCCAGCAAATTGAAATGTGTCCTCCCTTTTTGGGTCAGTATGCAGTAGAGCTGGTCAAAAAATGGTAAATACATTTCACATAGAATTTCAAAAGAAATGAAACTTTTTCATCTAATTCAAAATGTTCCATGAAAATTTTCATTTTTTTGGACTGAAAACCTAAAACTTTAAGAAATCTGTTTCATTTTGGAGTGGGAAAAACTCTTTAAAAAAGTCTCTCCTTTTTCCAGAGGAAAGTAAAAAAGAAAGTGAAAAGGGTGTTGTTTTCCCCAATTAAATGCATTTTTTTCTAAAAAATGAAAAATTTCTACCAAAGTGAGAACTTCTCTCTGCACAAAAATGAATAAGCCTTATGAAAAGTAACAGTGGCCAAAGTTACAAACTTGAATGTTTAGAATTAGTCACCTAAATCTACATTTAAGCATTCAAATCAGTGTCCTGATTTTCAGAAATGCTGAGTAAATGCATCACACATAGACTTCATTTGAAATTCACAAATTAATAGATTTTTAAGGCCAAAAGGGACTATTGGATCATCTAGGCTAATCCCCTGTATAACACAGGCGATAGGATTTCATCCAATTACATCTGTATTCAGCCCTAAAACTTATTTGACTAAAGCATTTCTTCCAGAAAAGCATTCAGTCTTAATCAGAAGAGTTCAAAAGATGGAGAATCCACCACTTCCCTTAGTAGCATGTTCCAATTTGTAATCACCCTCTCTGTTAAAAATGTATGCTTTATTTCTAATTTGAAATATGACTGGCTTTTAACTTCCAGTCACTGATTCTTGACTATGCTTTTCTCTGGTAAGTTAGAGTCCTTCAGTCGCTGGTATTTTCTCTCCATGAAGGAGTACTCATCATTTCTGAATATTAAATCAGTTTGATCTAGTTGTTTAATATCAGTTTATGCACTTCAGTGGACCTATGCCTGTTTACCCCAGCAGAGGATCTTGCCCTAAGCATCTGGGTTTGAAAATGTTGGCCATTGTACCTATTTTCTAATCTCCCATCCAAATATAATGCTGCCTGCTACGTCAAGTGTGCAGTTCAGTCTCGTGCAAATCCTGTTGTGTTGCTTTGCAGCTTGTGATGCTGGCCATTGGGGAGAGCGCTGTGAAAGCTTGTGTGTCTGCAATAACAGCGATGGTAGCTGTGACCCGGTCACTGGGATTTGTTTCTGTGAAGCAGGATATTCTGGGAAACACTGTGAGCAGAGTAAGTGCAAAAGCATCAAAGTGGGGAATTCGCGGTGATCAAGATAAAAAATTGTTTTTCCTTTTGTTTATTTTTAGGAAGGCATCCGCATTGGAGGTCTCCATAGACAAGAGAACGCACATTTTTCAGGAGGCTCAGATTTCAGCAGTGCTAGACAGGTTATTTAATCATTTGGATTCCAGGAGAGTTATTTTCAGAATAGTTTTGAATTGAACAGCTACTTTGGCAATTACACTTCATGTTAGGGTGATTAAATTGCATATATCTGCATCTTTGCTCCCTTGTACAAAATTTTAAGGTATTTCCCTTTCTTCCTAAACTCCTTTAGAGCTCAGGTGGATAGAAATTGTTTACAGGTCCATAATGGGCATAAACATAGATATGCTGATATCCTCCCTGCTTTATAGCCCATATCCTGGTACTAATCTCTTTCCCAAAATACACTTCAGGCAATACCAGCTGTATGTACATCATATAATGTGAACTACTGTAAGGGGCAAGATTCCCTAAAGCATGAGATCTGAACACCCCATCTTGCCATCCCTAAGTACAAATGCCATAATAGGTCCTAAAATTATTCAGCTTCAAAGTCCAGCTGCCATATTTTACTCTTGACACTAGTTTTGTGGGAAGTATTTATGTATTCACAATGTAATTCATGATGGGAGAAAGGAATAAATGAAAAGAGAGAGAGAAACACCAGGAGGAAGGCAGATTAAAAAGGGGAGGAGAATGAAATATTGTATATGATGTTGGGCATGCCCATTTGCCTCCTTGTCAAGATACTCGCATACCACAGTGATAGGGGGCCTTAGATATTCCTAACCTAACTAGTTATTTATTATACTTCTAGTTACAGTTTCAGCTTTGAAAGCCCAAAGGTACCACATCATGTTGTTTCTTGGGCTCTGTGATATTTTCCAGACTGCCTAAAAATGACTTTGTTAATACAAATGTTGAAATCCTTCCCTTTTAAAGGGATCTGGCAGATTTCTACACAACTCATTTCAAAATAAGTTAGCAGGACCTATAAACTGCTAGAGAAATCCTGCATTATTGTGTCTAGGCTAAGCTATCACTACCATTCAGCTCTGTCTAAAGTGTGTGTAATGTAAATTAGCCAACTGGCCCTATTTTAATTAAATTTTCTATAGCCCTGGATGATATTATTTACAGGCTGAAGTGATGTTTTTTCCTTGAGATAGTGAGTGAGATACTAGTCTCTCCTTTAAACTCCCAACAATTACTGCTATGAAAATCTAAGTCTCTAATCCATCTCCCAGATATAATATTTTGGCTTGAATTTTTTCAAGCAGAGCCTGTAAGTAGGGCATGCAGCTTTCAATCTGGAGCTTTCTGGAGGAGGTCACCGTGCTTAACATTCTCGCTCACTCACATAGGTTCTACTGTGGAATCTGGATTGCAGAAAAAAACGTTGGTTGAGGGGGAGGAAATGGGTTTTAAGAGTAACATTAGGAATTCTGCATGGCTTACCCCCATCCCAGCTGGTGAGCTCTCATGCGATTTGGGCAAATAAGTGTGTCTAAACCAGCGTATGGTGACAAGATGTCCCAATTTTGGGGTCTTTTTCTTATATAGGCTCCTATTACCCCCCCACCCCCTGTCCCGATTTTTCACATTTGCTGTCTGGTCACCCTAAACCAGTGTGTGGTACACATCAAATCAGAAACTAGGAATTTGGGAGTTGCAATTTTTGCAACTTTACACTTTGTTGTTTTCCTATCTAGTATACAGAACTGACTGAATTCCTCAGATCTCCCTTTTCCCTTAAAATATACCTTAATATAAAGCGACATAAGCTTCTCGCAGAAGCTAGCATCTCAAAGAGAGCACCTAATGTTAACTGTTTTCAGGGTATAGAGACAAACGTTGGTCGTCCACTTGTGAACAGAAAAGGTTCAAAGTACTTTAGAATCGCAAACTGATCATCGATTGTTCTACAGGGATCTAGGCCAGATTCAGCTCAACATACAGCTTTTATTCTTTCTGTCCAGGCTGCCCTAAGGGAACCTTTGGCCCAAATTGTAAGTACAGCTGTCAGTGCCAGAATGGAGCTGCCTGTGATCATATGAGTGGAGCCTGTACTTGTGTGGCTGGCTGGACAGGAGCTTTTTGTGAAAAAGGTACATTCTCCCCCTGCCCTTTCATTTCTAGGCAGATGTTTCTCACAGATCATTGTAGTGCTGATTTTATAATCAGCAGGACCTGACATTAAGTTTGTGACTTGATGGGACTCCTTATCTGCTTAAAATTAGATATGTGCTTAAGAACCTTGTTGAATTGGAGCCTTTCTGAAGAAAGTCTTCCTGCTTTAACACAGAGAAAAACATTGCCCCACTTTTGAATTCTTTCATTGTCCCCATGGCATTTATAACATTATCTTAGAATAAAACATCTCCCCCAATAAGCTGCTTAAGGAGATACATGCTTCTAACGTTAAAGTCTACCACTGCATCTGTTATCACCTAGTAACTTGCTGACATGCAATAACAATTATTTTGGATTGGATTTCGTACATATATTATAGTTGATCTGTTGCACATTCTTGTGATGTTGTTTTCGCACATAAGCTATGCAGAGAATAAAAAAAAAAGATATATTGGCTGAGATACAGTAAAAATAATGTGTAAGTCATCTGTCATTTTGCGGAAATATCTGAATTTGTTTTGTTGCATATTTTACAGACAGTGATCATTAAACCAAATCTTGGCTATTTTGTTTCACATGCAAAATTATCGGTTAGTTTAGGTAGATACAAATGTATGTGTTAGAATGAGACAAATTAATCCCTCGTGCATCTTTTGCCCTCTAGTGGAAATGAAAGCACTTTGCAATTTATGTGCTATAAGAATATTCAACAGATTACAAATCATGGAAATTGCACATATTATTTCCTTTTTCATTCTGTCCAGGAAGTGTTAAAAGAAATGAAACAGTTTAAGTTCTGAAGGAGAAACTTGTAAGGTAATTTGTGAACATTGTGCAAGGCTCTCTTTTAAAATAACTGATCCATGCCTTATTTTTATTACTCAGTTCTTTTTTCTGTCTTAAACAAAGAATTTGCTGACTCCATAAAAGAGAAATGAATCCTAAGACTTATGCATGAAAAATTAAAAACCATAAAATGGAATAATGGCCTTTTTTCCCAACAGTCTTTTTCTTATAGCTCTCCATAAGATCTTACAACACCAGCTGGGCAGTCGGAACAATACAATACTCTACTGATTAGAGCAAGGTGATTTTTTTTCAGCAAATAGTAAAGTTGCTAAAAAAAATACATTTTCCAAGGTTCTGAAACTATTCATAAATTTAGTTCAAACTCGGCAAATACTTTGAGCAAAAAAATGGAGGAAAACATATGGAGGAAATGTTGAAGTTTCATTTCAGTGTTTTCAAAATGAAATGTTTTGGCATTTCATTTTCATACATTGATTCAAAGAGGCATTCAAAATGTTTTGTTCAACAGAACATTTGTTTAGGGGGAGGGAGAGCTCAAAGTTTTCACCTTTGGCCTGCTAAACCCAGGATTGTGAGTTCAAACCTTGTGGGGGCCATTTAGGGATCTGGGGCAAAGTCTATCTGGGGATTGGTCCTACTTTGAGCAGGGGGTTGGACTAGATGACCTCCTGAGGTCCCTTCCAACCCTGATATTCTATGAACCTGGATGAATATGTTTTGTCTTTTCATTTTGGTGAGGGGGAAAAAATGTAGGGGAGATCAGGTTTGGTTAGAAACTAACCAAATTTACCTTATTTTATTTTTTGGTTTGGCTATCTATAAAACAACAACAATTATTCACTCACTTCCACCACTGATACAATCCACGGCAGATATATGGCTTCATGCAAAAGGACTTGAGGGAAGTAGAAGTGCTTGAGACATTTATAACTAGACTCCATGAAGCATAAGACAATATTCTGCAAGGAACAAATCTATGCTAGCAAGAAGAATGGATTAAATGAACCACTTTTCCTTCTGCTTATCTTTCTCTGCTATATAAATTGTGAGACAAGTTAGTCAGTCTTGAGATAATTTGGTTGTTCTTCCTAGAGTATGTCTAAAAACAAAATTTCTGAACTTGTCAACTAAAATGAAATCAAAATGAAACACAATATATTTTGTTATATACATTATTTCTGGGACTGGAGAGGTAGGATAAAAGGACTGGGACAAGCAGTTGGGGTGGGGAAGAGACTGTTCAGGGATAGATTGGGTGAGACAGGCAGAGGGGATCAAACTTGAGGGGGAATGCTCCAAAGAGTCAGTGCCTATTAGTGAACACTTCCCACAAGAGCCTGGAACGGAGCTCAAGATTCCTGAATGTCTCTAATCCTCAATTGTCAGCAAATGTCTGTGAAACTCACTGGCAAAATGTGTGTCTCATCCCCTCTTGTGATGGTGGTCCACACAGAGTGTGACTCTTCTTGGGGTGCCCAGAACTGGAACTCATCTTGTTACCCTCCTGCCTCAGCAAGAGAAAGACTTGCTTGTGTTTAATGGTGTATCAGCTCCCTGATGCCACCAGTCTGTTAATCACCCAAACCATCATGGATCAGTGTTCATGTCATACTCCCCGTCAGTACCCAGCCCAGGTTATGGAGGCGAATGATGCAACCAGCAGACCAAATTCGGTGATGTATCCTGGTCACGTACCACCTGCGCATATGCTAAAAAGAAAAGGGCTCTGCCAGCTCACTGTCCCTTGCAGGTAACAGTCAGTGCACTGCAGCCCCTCTGAAAGTGTCCCCCTGTAGTATCCAGCCCCTTTCATTGGACACTTCCTGAAATTACCAGAATTGCTGTCCCCAAAAGAACAACGTACACTCAGCTTGACTGGTACAACTCAGGATCAGGTCCTTTATAACTTCACAGCACTGAGATATAGTGAAAATAATCATCAGTTTATTATCAAAGGCTGAGATTTAAGAGCTAGTGAGTAAGGATAACAAGTGGAAATGGAAATGGTTACATATAAAACAAAAGGTGTAACATGCTTTCTAGAATATAAACTTAACTTTAACAGGCTAAACTTTTGTCTAAAGTAGCTTGTCACACCTAAAGCAATCTCCCAGCAATTCCAACCAACAAACAGGGATCCTCCTGTCATAAATGGAAAAGGCGCTGTCCTTTTTGCTTCCTCGGTGAGGGATAAAAGGGATGTTCTTTTGCTTTCTTCTTATACCTCAAAATCCACTGTTTTGAACCTAGAGAAAGGATGACACCCCCACCCCTCTTTCCCAGTGCTTTATTCCTCGGTGTACTGTCTTACCATCCTCATATTGATGTAGTATGCAAATAGACTTCCATTCTGCTGGTTTACAATGCTTATTCTTCATGTAAATCAAGGCAGACAGGTGAATCTACGCCCTTTTGTCTGGCAAAATCTATTTGCCAACCCTGTCTGGGACAGAGAGTCAAAAACTTATTTTCAGTAGTTGGGGAAGGTAGACTCATAGACTTTAAGGTCAGAAGAGACCATTATGATCATCTAGTCTGACCTTCTGCACAATGCAGGCCACAGAATCTCACCCATCCACTTCAATAACAAACCCCTAACCTATGTCTGAGTTATTGAAGTCCTCAAATTGTGGTTTGAAGACCTCAAGCTGCAGAGAATCCTCCAGCAAGTGACCCGTGACCCATGCTGCAGAGGAAGGCAAAAAACCTCCAGGGCCTCTGCCAATCTGCCCTGGAGGAAAATTCCTTCCCAACCCCAAATATGGCAATCAGTTAAAGCCTGAGCATGTGGGCAAGACTCACGAGCCAGACACCCAGAAATTCTCTGTAGTAACTCAGATTCCATCCCATCTAACATCCCATCACAGACCACTGGGCAAACTTACCGGCCGATAATCAAAGATCAATTGCCAAATTAATTGCCAAAATTAGGCTATCCCATCATACCATCCCCTCCATAAACTTATCAAGCTTAGTCTTAAAGCCAGATATGTCTTTTGCCCCCACTACTCCCCTTGGAAAGCTGTTCCAGAACTTCACACCTCTAATAATTAGAAACCTTCGTCTAATTTCAAGTCTAAACTTCCTAGTGTCCAGTTTATATCCATTTGTTCTTGTGTCTACATTGGTACTAAGCTTAAATAATTCCTCTCTCTCCCTAATATTTATCCCTCTGATATAATTATAAAGAGCAATCATATCCCCCATCGCCCTTCTTTTGTTTAGGCTAAACTAGCCAAGCTCTTTGAGTCTCCTTTCATAAGACAGGTTTTCCATTCCTCGGATCATCCTAGTAGCCCGTCTCTGAACCTGTTCCAGTTTGAATTCATCCTTCTTAAACATGAGAGACCAGAACTGCACACAGTATTCCAGATGAGGTCTCACCAGTGCCTTGTATAACGGTACTAACACCTCCTTATCTTTGCTGGAAATACCTCGCCTAATGCATCCTAAAACTGCATTAGGTTTTTTAATGACCATATCACATTGGCCGCTCATAGTCTTCCTGTGATCAACCAATACTCCGAGGTATTTCTCTCTTGTACGCTGAGTCTTACACACTACTGGAACTTAATAAACAATAATATGCAGTATACAGTGATTCAGTTAAGAGTTGAAACCACATGCAGTAATTTCTACTTTGCAGCTTGATATCGGCTCGCCCACCAATGAGAATAAACAGAGGGCCGACTAATACTTCTTGACTGTTTGACACCAATATATGTTCTATTTCCCCATTTCTCTGAGACAGCACATGTTTGGAAGGTACAATAAGTCTCAAAGCATCCATGCGACCTTGAAGAAGCTACTGGCTGGACTGACTGAAGAAGAGAATTGCCATTCCACTTGGAGTAAATGAGCCAGTTGTATGAAATCATATGTTCAGAAAACTAAGCTGCCACTGTCAAGTCGAAGTGAGCTTCCCAGAGATTCCAAATCAGACTTTGCAGTGTGCTACCACTACTACCTTTTGTCACCAGAAGACTTACATTCACTTTCTATTTTAGTCCACTGATATCTACAGATATTGCACTGGATTTCATTGTATTATAGGCAGGATAGGTAGCAACTCTCTCTTTTAAAAGACTCCATTTTCAGAAGCAGCAGCAGTGGAAGGATTAGATTGAGCCATAAAGCCTGATGATGAGAAATGGAGGGACTGGCAGCTGGCAGGTGGAGGAATAGGAGGTGGGGGGCAGAGCCTGGGAAACTGGAACTGACAGAGCAAGGAGACGGCAATGAGAAGGCCAGCAGGGTGTTGGGGTCTGGGGCTGGTGAGGCAAGAAACAGGAACAAGGAGCCAGGGGTACATGGGTGGGAGGTGGTGGGGAAGAGACAGGACTGGGGCGGGGACAGAAGGGATCAGGCTTGGAGGAGAATGAGGGAGAAAAGTCTGTGTCCACTAGAGAACGCACCCCTCCAGAACCTGGAATAGAACACAAGATTCCAGAGGCTCAACATTCCTCTGTTATCATCTTTGAAACCCACTGGCAAAGTGTGTCGCATCTCCTCCCTCCCTCACCTCCCTCCAGACAGAGGATAACAACCTCTTATTGCTGTCAGTTACTCAGTTAGCTCATATAGCAGAAGCCTATGCTGTAGATCTAAAGGTTCCAACCAAGTTGATGATCTGTTCAGTTGTTAGTATGATTCCATATGGTGGAATTTCTGTGGGGGGGATTTGTTTGTGCATTGGGTCTTTTCTTCTTTAAAAAAAAAGGTAGAAAATTGTGCACACAAAATTTATCTCATTTTACCAATGGGGAACTGAGGCACAGAGATTAAGGTAAAAAGTGTCCACCAATTTTGGGTGCCCAGTTGAGATGTTTATGTAGAATGATTCTGTTATAGGAGTGCTGTCAAATTTGATTCATTAATGTTTGTTAAGTACTCAGAAATTGTATTAATTGGCATCATAGCAAAACTCATGAGAAAATTAATAATTCTGCATTCAGAGCACCATTTAAGTGGTGTGCAGTAAGTAAGGCCTACTGCCACACATTGAGCAATGTGGCTAAAACAAAATATTGCATAGCTGCTCATTCAGTGTCCGTCCAGACAACCTTTATTCTATCACTTCCTAACTTTTTAGAATTTGACTATGCAACCTTAGCATTCTTTTAGCATAGTATTTTGCACGTAATATGGATAGAGAAACCTCTCGACCACTGAGACAATCGTTGATAGTTTATTCTCCCTATGTCAAGTGTTGGCACATACGTAGCCTGAATCATCAGGTCTACTCTTTCTCACACTCTGCAAGTGTATTTATTGAATCTCTGTGATTCCCTGAAGAGGCCCTGCCACATTTAGTTTTTCTTGGTGTTCGTTGCCTACCAATGTGAATTATCTGCTTCTTCTAGCAAGTTTTTCCTGTAAACACTGAACTGCAATAATATGTCATATATTTGTTTTGTAAAACTCTTTAGAAATATAGCAGGTCAATCAATTGGATCATATGTCCCCAAATCTAAAGATAAGGAGATGGGAAAGGGATAATCTAAACTTTGTGTTATACAGAATTGCCTAACCCCTTGAAATCCACCTTATTTACAAATGCATCTCACAGAGAACAGGGAAGTCTTTCCTCTTTTTAGTCTATTCACCTTTTTCTTCACAGCTCCTTTTAATAACAACCGGTTTATGTGAATTCACATTCATTAGCTCTCTAGTCTAGTGGTTTTGGATTATAGGCTCAGCTGCATTTCCCTGGGTAGCAATCTATACAACAGTATAATAATCAGGGTACATACACCCAAATCATAGGGCATGCAGAATAATGGGACTCGTGTGTGGATTTCTCCATTCACTGCTTTTCAGTTTTAACCTTTAATGGGACACAGGCTCCCAAGTATAATTTCAAATTGACTGTTTAACTAAAAAGGGCACCAACTAAAACGTTTTCTCATGTACAGAGTTTCCAGAAGCCAAGAGCCAGAATTTGCAGTTTGCCAGACATGGGAACTGCTTTTTAAAAAAAACACCCTTTTTTCCATTTTTAGCTTGTCCAGGTGGATTTTTTGGACTTGACTGCCACCAGGTGTGTGAATGCAAGAATGCAGCTCACTGCGACCACATCATAGGAACGTGCCAGTGCCTCCCTGGATGGATGGGAGCCAAGTGTGACCAATGTACGTATAACAACGAGCCCAGCAAAGCTCTGACAAAGCTCACAAAAGCTCGTCTTTCTAACTCTGAAAATTGCTCCTGATTAGGTGTAGAAGAAGCTAGTAAGTTAGATAGATCAGTCACACTTCTTTCCAGAGATGCCATAAATGGAAACAATTTTTTTGGTTGGCATACAAATAATCTGTTATTTCCTTTTACTTCCATTGCAATACATCAAACGTAAGTGTTTCACAGTACGTCCCATTTTGTTTTTCTTTTGTGTCCTGCAATATGTTAACCGAACTTTTCATTTCTATGAAGTGTTAAAGGGCAAAATGTTAGTCCCCAGGATTGTTTTGCTATTAGGGTGGAGTGGGGGTAGGTGTTTTATAATTAATTCTTAGAAATGTCATTTGCAAAAAAGGTAAGTTCCTGGAATTTCACAAACAGTAAGAATGAACTGTCCCAATTAACAAGGCAGGTTCTGAGGTGGTTGCTTTGTTTCTGTTTTGAATAGACATTATTGCTGGATCCTCTGATAAATCTGCCAGCAAATCTGATGGAAAGTCATTCTTTTCCTTATCTTCATAGCATCATTTGCAGGCATCATTGAGCCTTGTTGTTCGAAAAAATCAGTAATGGTGTTTTCCAAATTAATTTTTTATTTAAGCTTTAATCCTTCAAACACTGAGGATAACTCCTGACCACAGTGACCTTAACAGAGCCAGGATTTCACCCTGAAAATACAGTATAATCATCCTCTGCAGACAGCACTGTGGCGCTCAGAACAATTTACACTCATCCATGGCAGCATTGCATAATAAATAGATTCTTATTATTTGTGGAGGCCTGTACAGGGCTCGTTAGACCCACAAATGTCATGATTCTCTCTCAGCTATTTAACACACTTATTTGACAAACCATTTTGTCACCCTCCTACAAACTCCAACCACCTTAATTACCAAACCCTACTGCAACTTTTCCAGACATGCACCCTGATTTGACCAACCCTGATTCCAGCCCAATCCCCATAGTGGCCTGCTGTCATGAGACATGCAACAACCAAACAATCCTGCTACGTCTACCTCTGACCATATCCCATCTCTTTCCTGCAATTCCCTGTGCACACACAAGCTCACACATCCTCCCTTCTATCTAAAGATCCTCTCCCATAACCTCCTCCATCCCCTGACTCCAGGGACAATGTTGTAGAACCTTTCTGCTGTCCTCCCAAACAATTCCTCAGTGCCACCACCCAGTCTTTTTTCCGTCTACAAACACCTGGACCAGCTATTCCACCTTCGGTTTAATGTATTAAAATTCTTCATGTCAATGGTAATCTCTCTTGCTACCCTGTTTATAAGTTAATCAACTGGCTTTGTGAAATATAGTGCCATTGAAATATGTCTGTGCAGTTTGGGAGCAGAGGTGTTGCTGAGTGGGTCTGTTGCTTGTTTCTTGGTTGCAGTCCATTTATACTGCCCTTCAAAAGATCCACAAAGTTAGCAATCCGTCAGCTTTGCTCTTGACTGCTCTGTAAACTGTATTAAAAATTGGAAGCTTTGTTCCTACATATTTTATTAAATTCAATTAAGAAATGAGGCCCTTTGTCATAGGCCTCACATGTCCCCCTTCATCTTCCTAGCAAAGTCTACTGGGATTACATAAGAAAGCAACTATTTATTCTCTTGCACTGGAACCATTAAAGCTTTATGCTGCCCTTGATTTATCCCTTGTGCTAGTTAAGACACCAAAGGCTTCAAGACTCCTTTTGCTTGCAAAAGGGTAAGGTCAAATAACAATGCACAGGGGTGACCTGTTTCTCCCTTAGCTAAACAATGTATCATCATCTAGTAATGTACTACATGGATGACTTTGCAGGTTTGGCCAAAGGTTGCTAGTATTAATAATAATAATAAACAATGTATGGAAGTGGCCTGTTTCCAGGTCATCTAACCCCAGATATGATTATATTTATATCAGGGCCGCTCTTGACAGCCTTAGTAATGGGGAAGAGGGCTAAGGTTTGGAGGAACCTAATTAAGACAGAAACAGAGTTGATCTAAGACTCAGCAGTATTAAGAGCTGCTGGCATAGGGAAGTCCCAGTGTGCAGATGCGAAAGCTTTCAGAATTACTGACAAGACAGGGTGCAACCTATCTGAAGAGAACATGTAAACAAGGAGGGTTAAAGAAATGAGTCTGACTTGTTTTTTCACTATGCCAAGAGTAGTGGCCTGCATGACAGTTTGAAATGAAACACTAGCAACATTTACCAGCATCGATCACTTATTTCCAGAAGTTTAACTTGAGATGCCTAGTTCCCTGAGGAGTGAAGTGGCTGATTCAACTGAGGGATCTTTCAGGTTTCTTTCTAGAAGTTGCTAATATCAGTAACTCAAGGGTTGATTAATCCTGCCTTCTGCCCATACACAGTGTGGTAGGGGGAAAGGCCATGAGAAGCTTCTGACCCACACAGCTCTGCAGAAGCAGAATGGCAGGATCCCTCCTACAGCCCAGGACACTGAGTGCATGTCTGGTGAGTGCACCTGCACAGCTTCCACAAAGGATGTGGGATAGCTAGCTAGGCACGTCCAGTCAGCTCTAGTGCACATGCTGCCATCAACAGCAAGCACTACACAGTGCTTTGGGCCAGAGGAGCAATAAGCAAATTGTTAAGCTATCCTGCTCTGAATCTACAAGCTGGCTTTTGCACTGGGTGTGCAGCCAGCTCCATTCTACCCCCAGGTACTGGTGAGATATTGTCCACCTGTAAATCTTTTTAAACAATGGCACCTATAGAAGAAGAAGAACGTTCTAAGATTTGGATCCATTGTACTGTTTGTCCTACTGCTCCAAACAGTATAATTCAAGCCTTGCAGAGAGTACTCTGACCCCTGCTCTGCTGGGGGCATTCACACATGCCTCTTTGCCTTTGTTCTGTGTTGTGTATTTGTGCTGGCATTTCCTGGAATCTGCTCACTCTCACAGCTGGAGGAGCAGCATTTGTTTTCAAGTAATGAGATGTGCAGGAGGATGCTGAAAAATAATTCTGGCATCATGGGATTTTAATTGATTTTTACCTAGCCACCTAAAGTAGTTTATAAACTAGTATCTTTACACTCCTCATCAAAATAAGAGGAAGAAAAATTCAATTCACTCTGCTCCATCAGCAGAGAAACCTCAAGCATAGCTTGATTTCACTTGCTGTTTCAGTCTTCCAACATTGTAAATCCTCTGCTAAGTAGTCAGGGCAGGTGCAAGGATGTTTCTCACCCTAGGCAAAACTTCCATCTTGCCCCCTCCCATCCCAGCCCTGTAGCAGTTCTCTGCCCCCTCCTCCCTGAGGCACCCCCCAACACACAGCAGCTCCCCTCAGCCCGGGGAGCTGTGTGGCAGCTCCCCGCCCCAACTCACCTCTGCTCTGCCTCCTCCCTGAGCATGCCGTCGCCGCTCCACTTCTCCCGCCTCCCAGGCATGCGGCGCCAATCAGCTGTTTGGCACCGCAAGCCTGGAGGGAGAGAAGCAGAGCGGAGCGGCGTGCTCAGGGGAGGAACTGAAGCTGGGGCAGGAAGCGGTTAACCTGCGTGCCACGCCCCCCCTTACTTGCTACAGGTGGCCCTCCCCGCACCCCCCTGCCCCAGCTCCCTCCGCCTAAATGCCGACGACGACCGCGGCAGCCAAAGATCCAGCCATCACAGTCGTCGTTGAAGAACCTGAAATGCCTCCGCCCTCCCAAATGGTAGTGCCCTAGGTGACCGCCTAGGTCGTCTAATGGGTTGCACCGGCCCTGTAAGCAGTGTGCCCCAAAGATGAACCAAGAAGGCCTGTATACTCCTAACAAGAGACAGGAATGTTTAACTTTCCTCACCAAGAGTTCCTGCTTTTGTTTTGGAATTTCTAATTCACTGATAAATCCCTTCTCTCTCCTAGTAGGCATAACAAGAGATTTATATGCACATGATGTAAACTTCTGGTGAGATACACTCTCAGGGTTAATCAGGTGACCTAGTAACACCCTTTTATAGCATAATTCTGATTTGTATAGTGGACACCCAATTTAAATCTCTCCCTATAATCAAAGTAAATCTCATTCAGGTGGTCTGAGTCTTTAATTTGGTGATGCAGATAGGCCTCATCCAAAATATATAGATTAACAACATTGTAACCGGGTCCCTGGACTTGGCTACAGTGGTGATACAGATGGGATCTAACTGATTTAAAAATATATATGTTGAAAAGGAGCTACAAGTGAAATGTCATCCATGTAAATCACACTGGGACACTGAAAAGCCTCAGACAAGAAGCTGCAGGTTATGAATAGGCCAAAAGCGTCAACCACATTCACAACTGAAGTGAGGAAAATTCCATTCTTCCGTTCTCTCTCTCTCACTGATGAGTCTTGCATGCAATACTACATCTTGATCCCCAAAAGGGCTAGGGATTTTAATGAAAGGTCGAAGTGTGGGCCCAGTTCTATGAGGTGTTATGTGCCAAAGTTAATGGGAGCAAGGGACACATGGCATTTCACAGGATCAGACCCTTTTATTTTGTCTTGGAAAGAATGCCGATGGTGTTTGTTATCTCTGGGAAAACAAGTATGACAGCATAGAATTAAAGCCTCCAGTAAGACAGACAACAACTATCTTATTCTTTTAACTTGGCCATCTATAAGGACATTCCTGCTTTTCTTCCTTAAAATACCTTTAGTGATACTCTAGAAAGCAAAGTGACAACATACTCCATTTACTGCCATTTAAAGGGAGAGAGAGCCATGACAATGAAGACAGCAGAAATCTTGTAATGCCATTTTGTCTATGGGAGGCAACACCGGTAGAGGACAAAATGGAGCTGAAGCATGGATACAGGGTTAAGTTTTCACCTGAGAGCCAGCTGCTTACCCAATGTGATAAAGTTATCTCTGCTTTCTGAGCAAAGAATAAGGCTTTGGGTGAGCTAAAGCATCGAACTGTGAAAAATGAACAATGAAAACAATGAAGTTGTCAGTTCTCTTACCAGGCTGCAAATAAATAACCAGCCTGTCAAGCTGTCTGTTCTGCTGGACCATTAGTTTAAGACAAAGACATTCCAAGGTACAGGAGGATGACAGATGATATATCACCCAAGTGATTCGAGTCTTTGATAAAAATCTGTTCAGAATGCGTTCAGACGTATTTTTAAGCTCACATTGTTTAGTGTCAGGTCTGGTTAATATATGAACTTAATGCGTCGGTATGATATGAACGGTGTTTCATAAGAAGCCAATTTCTTACTGATTTCCCTTGAATTGGGTTATGTCTGAATTTTGCTCTGTATGATGCCTCCTTTGATGTGTTGTAATTGCACTTTATGGTCCTCTCTTTGCAGCTTGCCAGGGTGACAGTTATGGGGAAGGCTGCAGTCATGCTTGTAATTGTCACAATGGAGCGCGCTGTGATCATGTAACCGGGATGTGTATTTGCGTAGCAGGATGGAGAGGAGCTACCTGCCAGCAAGGTGCAGTGAGACCTTACCGGTAACTTCTGTTGCAAGAAGATGACAGAAGGGGAAAACAAAACTTCTTACTCGGGGATTTTTATTAGTATTTCAGTTGCCAGCTTTGTACTTTATCAAATGGCTTTTGAACAAAACAAGATAAAATAGAAATATTGTCCCAACCCACTGGCTGATGTCTTCAAAGTTGGCCAGAGATTTAGCCACACAAACCCCCATTTGTGGAAGTTCTGTATGTTTTTTGCAGAACATCTTAAAGTTAATTTCCACTATAGGGATTCGGTGTATCCTGCCTTAGGAAAAGGGACAGACAAATACTGGTCTTTTAGAAACTGATTTGTGCTTATAGCAATTTATACAGGTGATTACTGAATAAGGGTGGTCTTTGGTACAGGCTTTACTGTATGGTAATTAAATATATGTACAAATGGGCCACACAGTCTGTAAAAAATAATGTTCTATTTGAGGGACAGAACCATTTTAAGTTCAGGTTGTCCTATATCTATTAATATTTATTAAGTGTGTGGGCAGCTAGGAGAAGTCTGCACATACATGGTACAGGGACATTATTATTAGTTAATATTACAGTGTTACAGTGTTGTTATTATTATCATAGTATTTAGGCCTGGGCCAGGACCCCATTGTCTAAGGTACCATACAAGCACAAAACAGTAAATGTTGAAACCAGGAGTACAAAGTGAAAGGTACAGTAGAGAGTTCCAGGGAATAGCTGATTTGGTTAAGAGGGATAAAATGTCCCAGAATGTAGTAAGACAGAAAACCTGCCATCTTTGAAAATTAAAATGAAATAAAAAATAATCCAGGCAACATCAAATGTTTATCCAATTTACCCCCTTTGGACCTATTTCAGTTTAAAAACGGAAGGTTTGGAATGTCTAGATAAGTGATCCGGAACCAGCAATGTAGCCTGTGCTCTCATCCCAATGTAGCAGTTATCTTCCTACAAATCGCTAGTTTGTGGTTGCTCCTTACACAATAAGCTAAATCTAGGATTGAATGTCCTCACTGGGAGCTTTGACATTCACTTTGGAATTGCTAAGTGAACAAATCTGCAGCAAAATGGTAGCTATTCGTATTTTAGGGAAGTCTGAAAGCACTGCACACTGCACCATAATAACTCTAGCTCAGGAACCAATCCATGCAACAAACCTCGATGCCAACTCTGCCCACATATCTACACCAGTGACACCATCACAGGACCTAACCAGATCAGCCACACCATCACTGGTTCATTCACCTGCACGTCCACCAATGTAATATGTGCCAGCAATGTCCCTCTGCTATGTACATCGGCCAAACTGGACAGTCGCTATGGAAAAGGATAAACGGACACAAATCAAATATTAGGAATGGCAATATACAAAAACCTGTAGGAGAACACTTCAGCCTCCCTATAGCAGACCTTAAGGTGGCTATCCTGCAGCAAAAAAACTTCAGGACCAGACTTCAAAGAGAAACTGCTGAGTTTCAGTTCATCTGCAAATTTGACACCATCAGCTCAGGATTAAACAAAGACTGTGAATGGCTTGCCAGTTACAGAACCAGTTTCTCCTCCCTTGATTTTCACACCTCAACTGCTAGAACAGGGCCTCATCCTCCCTGATTGAACTACCTCATTATCTCTAGCTTGCCTGCATATATATACCTACCCCTGGAAATTTCCACTACATGCATCTGACGAAGTGGGTATTCACCCACGAAAGCTCATGCTCCAAAACATCTGTTAGTCTATAAGGTGCCACAGGACTCTTTGCTGCTTTTACAGATCCAGACTAACACGGCTACCCCTCTGATACTTTTTAAAATCTAAAGACAAAAGGACTTTCCACTTGCTTATGATTTCCATGGGAGAGGGGAATATAGACACACAAGTCTTTCCCTCATACTGATGGGTACAATATTGGCTGAAATGTGAAGTTTCTCTTAAGGAAATAGCCTCAAATACTAGAGAGTTTTTGGTTGTTTTTGTTTTGATTAACTGTAAATCAACCACTTTTTCAGTCAGAAGGACCCTATATCAAACTACATATTTTCAGACACAAATGGTTCCTTTCTATTACAGTGCATTGTGGATTCTTCTGTGTGTTTGGTTTCTCTGATAATTTGATCATCTGGGCAAGGCAGGGAGAGGGAAGGGACTGTTGGGTAAGTGTCCTCCTCTAGTCACTGGTCCATTTGGTGGCCTAGAACCTACTGCTGCTAGCAATTTATGGAGTTATCACTTGAGCACTTAAAGCACAAGCCTCTGCCCTTTGAGCTAAATTTCCCAAGCTCTAGTTCCAGTACCCATTGTGAGAAATTCATTATATGTACTTCTTTAAATTAAAAATAGGCAAGTTATAGAATATCATCAGCCTGCTGTGGATAGAAAGATGTAATAGTTATAAAATTGTGTATCGTACAAAGTAACCATTAAAAAGTGGAACCAGTCCATAGCCTACTAATTATTGAGAAAGCTGTGAAGAATCAAGCTCTTGCTATCATAGGTGAGGATGGGAAAAACTAGAGATCATTGTTTTGGGATACAATTAAGCATTTTCTTCACTTATCATTAAACAAATTTCATTGTAAAACCTTTGATTGCTGTCCTCAAAATGGCCTGTGGCTAAGAAGCTATAATAATAAACTTCAGCTATTACTAAATTTCAACTGTTGCAGCCCACTGTGTTCTGAAGTGGCCTGATTCTGCTCCCAAACCAGTTTTACATTAATGTAATTCCATTGGTTACAATAGAGTTACTCCTGATTTACTCCAATGTAAATCAGAGTGGAGTCAGGCTGTGTAGGTCAAATCCAAACCTGACTTACATCACTTGCACGATCAGTCAGATTGGTGTAAAACAAGGTAGAGTTAGGTTCTATGTATTTAACTTGCATTATCCTTCTTAGAATCTATTGCTTTCCTGTACCGTAAATAGTTTGCTTACTTTAGGTTGTTAGCCGTTTTGTATTCTGAATGTTGCACAAAATTCCTAATTGAATTGACATTTACAGTTTACATTGTAGGGGGAAGGATTATAGGGTATTATAACTGTCAACATTAGTAAAATTTCTGTACAGATATAGTTCATATAGACATGGCTTCTTATTCTTGTAGTTTATGTGCATTTTTAATAGGAGTTTCCTGCTGGTGAGGAGGATGAAAGTCTCAGGGAAGGAGGACATCCAGTTGGAGCAGAGGGAAATGATCCCATAGTTGGGACCCTCCTTCCAGATGATGTTGTATATCCTCTCGCACTGAGGATATCTCTCCGGGGGAGGGAACTCCAGTTATTAGGAAGAGACAGGTAATAGTTATGGGTGATTCTGTCATTAAAAACATAGATAGCTGGGTTTGTATTGACTTATCTGCCTGGTGTGAAGGTTGCGGATCTCTCGAGACATCTAGATAGATTTATGTGTAGTGCTGGGGAGGAGCCAGTGGTCATGGTACATGTAGGTGCCAATGACCTAGGGAAGGATTGAAGAGAGGTCCTGGAGGCCAAATTTATGCTGCTAGGTAGAAGATTGAAGTCCAAGACCTCCATGGTAGCATTCTCTGAAATGCTTCCAGTTCCAGGCACAGGGCCAGTTAAACAGGCAGAACTGCAGGGTCTCAATGCGTGGATGAGTGTAAGGAGGAGGGGTTTAGATTTATTAAGAACTGGGGAAACCTTTGAGAAAGGGGGAGCCTATACAGGAAGGATGGGCTCCACCTAAACCAAAATGGAACTAGATTGCTGGCACTTAAAATTTAAAAGGTCATAGAGCAGGGGAAAGCCGACAGGTCCAGAGGAGCATGTGGTTCGGACAGAAAAATCTCTTAGGGGACTATCTATAAGTGGAGATTCTCTATGTCCTGTTAAGGAGGAGAGGATGGAAGATAATAAAATACACGTAGGACCTGATTAGAAACAGTCAAATGAAAAAAAGTCCCATTCAGTTACATCATGTAATGGCAGACAGCTAAAAAGTGACAAGTGCCTCGTATTAAATGAAGATATTGATATAATAGGCATTACAGAAACTTGGAAGAATGAGGATAATCAATGGGACACAGTATACCAGGGTACAAAGTATATCAAAGGACAAAACAGGTCCTGCTAGTGGGGGAGTGGCATTATATGTGAAAGAAAGCATAAAATCAAATGAAGTAAAAATCTTATGAACCAAACTGTACCATGGAATCTCTATGAATAGTAGTTCCATGTATGAATAATAAGAATATAGCAGTAGGGATATATTACTGACTACCAGACCAGGATGGTGATAGTGACTGTGAAATGTTCAGAGAGATTAGAGAGACTATTAAAATAAAAACCTCAATAATAATGGGGAAATTAAACTGTCCCCATACTGACTGGGTGCATGTCACCTCAGGATGGGAAACAGAGATAGTTTCTTGGCGCCTTAAATGACTGCTTTTTGGAGCCGCTACTCCTGGAACCCACAAGGGGAGAGGCAATTCTTGATTTAGTCCTAAGTGGAACACAGGATCTTGTCCAAGAGGTGAATATAGCTGGACTACTTGGTAATAGTGACCATAATACAATTCAATGTAACATCTCTGTAACAGCACAGCAGCCCAACATTGTGGCATTTAATTTCAGAAAGGGGAACTACACAAAAATGAGGAGGCTAGTTAAACAGAAATTAAAAGGTACAGCATCAAAAGTGAAATCCCTGCAAGCTCCATGGAAACTTTTTAAAGATGCCATAATAGAGGTTCAACTTTAATGTACACCCCAAATTAAAAAACATAGTAAGAGAACGAAAAAAGAGCCACGATGGCTAAACAACACAGTAAAAGAAGCAGTGTGAGGCAAAAAGATATCCTTTAAAAAGTGGAAATTAAATCCTAGTGAGGAAAATAGAAAGGAGCATTAACTCTGGCAAATGAAGTGTAAAAATATATTTAGGAAGGCCAAAAAAGAAATTTGAAGAACAGCTAGCCAAAGACTCAAAAAGTAATAGCAAAAAAAAATTTAAGTACATCAGAAGCAGGAAGCCACATAGATGAACATAATGTATTATGTTATATATATATACTATATATATATATATAGTACTTAGGTTTTCAGAAAGCCTTTGACAAGGTCCCTCACCAAAGGTTCTTAAGCAAAATAAGCTGGGAAGATCTTCTCATGGATTGGTGACTGGTTAAAAAACAGGAAACAAAGGGTAGGAATAAATGGTCAGTTTTCAGAATGAAGAAAGGTAAATAATGGTGTCTCCTAGGGGTCTGTACTGGGCCCAGTTCTATTCAACATATTCATAAATGATCTGGAAAAAGGGGTAAACAATGAGGTGGCAAAATTTGCAGATGATACAAAACTACTCAAGATAGTTAAGTCCCAAGCAGACTGTGAAGAGCTACAAAAGGATCTCTCAAAACTGGGTGACTGGGCAACAAAATGGCAGATGAAGTTCAATGTTGATAAATGCAAAGTAATGCACATTGGAAAGCATCATCCCCATTGTACATATAAAATGATGGGGTCTAAACACTTGCATTAAATGTCAAAGCTTCCTTGTGAAATAACCTGTATCAAATGGAACTCTTTGCCAGAGGATGTTGTGAAAGCCAAGAGTATAACAGGGTTCAAAAAAGAACTAGGTAAATTCATGGAGGATAGGTCCATAAACGGCTATTAGCCAGGATGAGCAGGGATGGTGTCTCTAGCCTCTATTTGCCGGAAGCTGGGAATGAGCAACAGGAAGTGGATCACTCGATGATTACTATTCTGCTCATTCCCTCTGGGGCACCTGGCATTGGCCACTATTGGAAGACAGGATACTGGGCTAGATGGACTTTTGGTCTGACCCAATATGGCAATTCTTACGTTCTTATGTTAAATTTTGTTTGCAGCCTGTCCTTCTGGTTTATATGGCATGAACTGTTTGCAGCACTGCATCTGTCGCAATCAGGCTGTGTGTGATCATGTAACTGGACAATGCATTTGTCCCAAAGGCTGGACTGGTATAGCCTGTGAACTTGGTGAGTTCTATCATGTTCTCCATTTGCTTTGGCTGGACCTTTCATTCACTTATGATTCTGATAAAATTCTGCCGTTATTGATTTCAGAGTGTGAGGATGGGAAGTATGGAGAGAGCTGTGAGGAGAACTGTAGCTGTGGCAATGGTGGAATTTGTGACCGACATTCAGGGAAATGCAACTGCCATCCAGGATGGATCGGGGACCAGTGCAATGTTGGTAGGAAGGCTAATTTCTTTTATTTGACTGATTGTAAAGCTTGATTCTGTAATAAGCATGTTATTAATTAATGTTTCCTGTATTTTTATTAATCATTCTATAGCTGTGGCTGTCCATTTCAACTCCCAAGGGTCTCTCTTTCACTTCCATTGACTCCTCTGTCTGGAACTCCCTCCACGACATTGAGTCACTTTCTAGCCTTCAATTTGATCTTAATACTTTTCATTCTGAAGAGCACTAGAGCTAGCTAATGGTTAGAAAGGAAGGCTGGTGCAGTGGTTAGGGTGCTAGCTAGGGGTTGGGAGAGCTAGGTTCAATTCTCTGTATGACCTTGGGCAAGTCACTTAATCTGTCTGCTCAGAAACGAATGGGGCACTTCCCTATTTCACAGGGGTGATATGACGAAAACTATATTAAAGCCTGTGAGGTGCTCAGATACTATAATAATGGGGGCCATATAAGTCCCTTAGAAACACAGAATTTAGGACTAAGTGTCCAGAAATTTGGACTCTATTTCAAGTTCTGCCATCCACTTGCTTTATGATCTTGGACAAGTCACAATTGGACTGTGTTTTTCTATAAGTGCTGAGAATCCACAAGTTTTATTTGTTAGTGGGAGTCAGGAATCTTTGAAATTCTGACTTTTCACTTCCTCACGTGGGCAGCAAGTTCTATGGGCATGTGGTGCCTGGGCACCAGGAATATTCCTGGCCCAGGGCCTGGCTCCAGCAATGTCTGAGGCTGGGTCTCTCCCTCCGCCCCGCCTTCCCCCTGAGCGTCCCCACCTCCGCATCCTCCAGGCCATTTAAAACAGACCAGGGTCCCCACTCATCAATGGCAGTGCAGCTGAGCTGAGAGGCTTCCTGCCTGTTCCATGTGGCTTCCCCACCCCCACAGCCCCTGGGCGGTGTGGGTCTGTGTCTCACCCCAAGTGTCCCTACAGCCAATAAGAAGCTGAGGAGGCAATGCCTGAGTGTAGCAGCACATGGAGACTCCCAGCCCACACCCCAATCCCCTGCCCCAGCCCAGGGCCTGCACCCAGACTTCCTTCCCTCACCCAAACTCCCTCCCAGAGCCTTAGGTAGGTGTGGGGTGAAGTTTTGGGGGGGGGAGTTTTTTGGGGGGGAGGGGGTTCTGGGCACCACCAACGTTTCTACAAACCTGCCACCCCTGCTTTCTCATGCCTCAGTTTCCCGTTAGCAACCTTGTAAAGTCCTTGAGATAATAGGCACAACCTACTATCATTATTAACACAATATGTTGTTGTTCAGTGTGTAGTGTTTTGCCATTATTATACAATCCATTGTGATCTCTAGGATTCCAGATTACTGCCATTTTACAAACTTTCCTGTGCATAGTCATTAGCATTCAGGACTGAATATAACAATTTTAAATATACTAAATATACTCTCTTCAAATTATAAATTCAGTGCCTGTATCATCTATTCATCATCCCAAGATGTCAAAGAAGATAAATATTGGCTTATTTGTCAGTGGCTGATGGCTTTCACATCAGCTTTCTGTAGACCAGAAGGAACCATTATTCTGCTTATCTAATTTTCCTCTCAGCCTGTCCCTCTGGATTCTTTGGAAAGCAGTGTGAGGAACGGTGTGACTGTGAGCACAGCTCTTCCTGCCACCATCAGAGTGGAGTGTGTCACTGTGAAAAAGGATGGCGAGGAAAACGATGCGACAAACGTGAGTTTCTGCTGAGAGTACAACCAAGAAATCTACCTAGTACTGTGTCTTCTCCATTAAGACCCTGATCCTGCAATAACATCATTAAGCCCTGGCATGATCTCACTGAAATCAATGGGAGTTGAGGGCACTCAGCGCTTCCCAGAATTAAGCCTTAAGAAGTACTTTTTGGTAGGCTGTGGTAGTTTTCTCCTTCTCCACGTATCAATCTGCCCATTAGCAGATTGTCTTCATGATGATGAACTACGTTGTGTCCCTTTGGTTTTTTTCATGTCAATTGCCGTCAGTCTCTAGGCCTTTCAGACCTGTATATTTCATGACATATACAGTTTTTCATTAAAATTAAAAATAAATGTTTAAATGTCACATTGAATAATTACTCTAGTGTCCCCTGAAAAGACAAAATGACAAAATTCTGACACCAGGTGCTGTAAAGCCCAAGATTTTATCTTGCAAAAGCAAGAAGTATTGAAAGTATAATTAAGACCCGACTTGGTGATTTTATATTTTTACTTGTAGTTCTTGATGACAACGTCACATGAAGTTTTCTTCTGTGCAGCAGAACATGTTAAGGTACACGTTAAAGGGAACGATCATGGGTGAAATCCTGGCCCCCTTGAAGTCAATGGGATTCTTGTCGTTGATTTCAAATGGCCAGGATTTCATTGATTGTGGCTTGGAATTCATCTCCTACCTCTGGAACTAATGTAACATTTGAACAACAGAAATAAACAGGCGTTACTGTTCTCCCGGGGAGGTAGTCTTCTTGGAAGCACCAATATTCTTCATATATATTTGCTGGGTAGAGCATGAAATCATGGGCTTTCATTGCAGTCAAGGGCCGAACGTGGCCTTTAGATTCTAAGCCCTTCTGCAATCTGTTCTAATGAAAATTGGTTTGGTTATTCCAGCTTGCTTGCCTGGCTACTATGGCAATTACTGTACCAAGCGTTGCAACTGCCCTTCGGGTACCCCTTGTTACCATGTGAATGGAGAGTGTGGCTGTCCTCAAGGATTCACTGGCTATGGCTGTGAAAAAAGTAAGTTGTTATAAAAGCATGTGACTAATTGCCCCTTGAAAAAAACCTACAGGGGATTGATTCATTTATTAAATAACTGAACAGCTGATTAAATCAACCTCTGAAGGAGTAAGGACTGCTAGAACACTGCATTAATAAAAGTGGACTAGAGCTTGAAAGCTGAATATAGATTTTCTTCTTGCAGATTGCAAGAGCAAGCAAGGAGACAAAATTCAGCAAAACTGGCACAGGGAAGTGTCCAGTCCACTTTAGGATTCTGTCCCTCCAGGGGGCAGGCAGTATGCCCACATCTGCCTTCCATTGGTGGTCTGTGGGAGAACAAAGTCTGTTCGTGGCTGTTGGAGCACCAGAAGATTATATTTTTATTATAATCATTATTTATTATTGTCAGTGGCAAGAAACACATCCATTCTGGGGTTATCTTTAAAGACAAACTGGATTTACTTTGTGCTCCAAGCTCTATGATTCTTATTTTGCTTTTCCTTAATGCAAAATTTCAGAAACCTGTTTTCTGAGCGTAATTTTTACTATTAAAAATATCTGATTATTGAAATTTTAATCAGCTCCCGATCTGATCTGTAAGACTGTAAGCTTTTGGGGCAGGGACTGCCTGTTTCTTGTGTGTGTATACAGTGTGTGGCACAATGGGATGTTAACCCCAATCAGTGGCACTGGGTGCTAAGTAATAAAAATAACGATAAATAACTATAACAACCGCCACAGCTTTATTCAAGTTGCTTTTGCTGTACCAATTTATATTACCTGAGAATTTGGCCTGATATTTCTATGACGGTGCTCAGACAGTGTGGTGCGCACCAATATAAAGAACCTAGATCTAAATAGTCAGGAAAATGCAGGCAGCATGGCTGACAAGTGACAAAATGCAACATGTACAAATGTTTGTGCTAAAGCAACCTTGAAAGTTTAAACTATTTACACAAGGGGAAATGTCTTTATCCATACATGTGGTCCCTCATGAGTTATACTGTTATTTTAGTCGATTTTACCTGACATCACACTATGATTTTCTTTAGTGACAAGAAAATTGCAGCTGGCCCTTGGCAGTTGGGCATAAATTGACTGAACAAAACAAAATCAAACAGTGAAGTAATCCCCAAGTAAATTTAATAAAACTAGAGTCCCAGAGGGCAGCATACTTCTATAGGCAGTGGTTTTATTTAATAAATTTTAGCCTGCCCTTTGTTTGAGTGCTATATTTACCAAGACAAATTTAATTCATTGGTTTACATTTCCTCTTCCCTCAGCTTGTCCACCAGGCACATATGGTAAGAACTGTAACCAACTATGTCAGTGCTCTGAAGAGAATGAGGAATGTCACCCAGCGACAGGCAAATGCACCTGCCGACCAGGTTATTATGGAATCCACTGTGACCTGAGTATGTATAATTCTTGCTTTATTCCAATTTTTTTTAAAAGTAGGTGATGGGATACCTAATCCTTTGAGGCCAGATTCTGACACCCCTACTCATATTTAGTAATACCTGCAGCCTGGAAGGTATAAAGTCCTTCTCACTGAGAGTAAGAGGAGTCAAATTTGACCCTTAATTATTGTAATTTTTTTTTTGCTGGGATCTTGAGTTTTTTCTAGAGACAAATGTTTCACAATTTTCTGAAGTCATTTTTACTCCAGACCCCTCTGTGAAATGTAACATGAACACACATCCACCTCTAACCTCCAGCAACACATGTGTATTGTATAGCTCTCGCCTCTCAAAATACCAAAGCCAGAGTGCTTCCCAAAAGCTCTGAGTGCTAAACTAAGGACAAATGGTTATTATAAAACAGGCTGCAATTGGCAATAAATCTAAAGTGATTCATAAAGTCAGTTAAGTTGCACAGCCTTCTGAGGAACAATCAAATTAAACAGATCGTTATGGATTGGAAAAGGGTGACTAGTTTAAAAGACAAAATGCCAATTCGCTGAGCATTCCATCATAAAAATATATATTCCCAGACCTACATGTCTCAGACTGATATTTTAGACAACAGTAAAGTAGCTTGTGGAGGAATGTGATGACTGATGGGAAACATGCGCTGAAGTGACTAAAAAGGAGACAGTTAATCACTTTTTAGTCACAGCTTTAATCTTGTTTTTACTCTTCATGGTGTGTCATGCCCTCTTATAAAAAGGAAAATAAAGCATCTTCACTCTTCAAGCTCAGGTCTTTCTCTCTTTGGAAAACTTTTTTTTCCCTTTCTCTCTGTTTCTTCAGAATCCTGCATGGCTCCTTTTGGTTTGCTTCCCTTTTTGGCAGCCGTTTCAGTGCTGATGTCAGCAGCCGTGTGTGCAAGTCCAGGAACAGTTAAGCACTGTGCTTCGCTACGAGAGTAGAAACAGATTAGGGGAGCTCATACTGTCATCATGTTATCACGGGTTATATTTTAAAAGAATTAGAAATGCTGTGTCTGATTCTCCTCCTATTTACATCAGTTGTACACCAGTGTAACTCCACTGTTTTCTGATTCAAACCAGTGTAAATGAGATCAGCCTCAGGCCCTTGAAATCTGAAGTACATCTCCTACCAGATTAATAAATGTTCAGATAAAGTAACATTTTGGGCCTTAGTTACTTGCCCGTGTCTTTTTAAATATATTGATATATAGCATAATATGCAAGATCATAGTATCTTAGCTTTTATTAGCCATTATATAGATGCACAAGGACCAAACATAGGCGAACTCCCATTAATTTCAGGGGAGCTTCCCAGAGTAAAAATTGAGTAAGAACCTCTGGACTGGGCCTTGGAATAAGAAAATTAGGACAGTAAAAGTTGCACCATTGCCATGATTTAAGGGAAGAAGTTACAGGGTAAAATCCTGGCCTCGCTGAAGTTGATGAGAGTTTTGGCATTGACTTCAGTAGGCCCAGGACTTCATCCAAAGTGTATAAGTCTTGTGCCTTTCTGGTGCTGAGTGTCCTCATAGGAACTGAAGTTGCACAATATCTATTTTCGCCGAATAGATCTTGTTTTGTTTAATATTCTGCCTAGAGAAATAAGAGGATCACTGGGATATATGGATTCATACAGAAAAAAATGACTGTATTGCATCTCAGTTTTGCTTCTGTTTTATACCCTTGCTCAGTAGCTTTCACCAATCAGTGGCTAATTGTAGGAGTATAACCAGATTATTGTAAAGTTAGTGTATGTTTAGTTTTGGAGATCAATGCTGCAAGAAAACTAGGGCCTGCTTCTGATCTAATACCATCTTTGCATGGGGATAGCACCATTACTTTGGTAGAAATACTCCTGCTTCAAACTGGGGTAGCTGAGAAGAGAATCAGGCCTATTCTATCCCATGCTGAAGAAGCTTTCAGTATGCTACTGAAACTGGACTCAGTGTAGGAAGCCGCTCCCAAAGAAGTCAAGTTGGCCTTAGTCCAGTCAACATGTGGTTGGATACTGCTTGAAACAGTTTCTGGCAACAACTGTTATACTTATAATACTGTGAAAAAAGGTTCAAGAAAATATCCATAAAAGGTGTAGCTGGCTGGGAAACTGAGGTTCCAGCAGCCAAGAGCAACTGGACTTCTGTGTTCTTAAGTTTGGAATAGAGAATTGAAATAGTCTTTTGGCAAGTACAGAGGAAGCAGATAAACTAGCAATCAAATCCTATCCATTAGCCATAACTCTGTGAATTGGCAAATCTGCCTGAATATGGTAAAATTAGAAAAAAACAAATGGCTCTAGTGGATAGAAAAAACACACTGCCACTCTGTGTTGTTTACAGATGTATTTGAGCCTGGTGAACTTTCAGCCGAGAAGACCAACTTCATCAGCACCAACTGCTAATGACCAACCTTAAAGCTGTAGGTAATGGGACTCTTCAAGGGAATGTCTGTGCTGCATCTGGAAACAAGCCACCCAGCTCAGGTCCACAGAGTTGTGTCAGTGGGGCTCATGCAGGCACACTAAAAGTAGCTGTGTGGTCGTTACAGCTTGGGCCAGCACTTGGGCTTTCAAGCCCCAGGCTTGAGACCCTAAATTCCAGCCCGACCCACAATGTCTACACGGCTAGTGCAAGACCTGTTAGCTTACCACAAGTCAGTGGACTCAGGCTGAGATGCTAACTCTCAGATGCAACGTAGACATCCTCAAAAGATGCAATTAATATTGGTAAGGAAAGCCCTAGCATATACTGTTGGTACAAAATAATCTAGGAACATGAATTCCGGATTAACTCAGGATTTAGGATTAGAATAAAGAATTTAGTTTATGGCAAAACTAACCCACGCCAGAAGGAATCGATCAGGAAATGATTTAGAAAGCTGGCTGCTTTTCTTGCAGTTCTCAGCAAAGCATAACTCTGATGTGCAGGAAACTGTTAAATTAGAAAATGTCTTTATTAGATAACTGGTGGTTATAAACTAAACTTCTTTGTGGATGCACAGCCTACTTAAGTGGCAGGATTCTGTGTAAATTGCCTTGGCTGTCTGCTTGTAAGCCTCCTGGAAAGTAGTAACAGATGAGAACAGCTTGTTGATAATTATGTTGAATATTGAAGCAGATGTGTTTGCACTGCTTGTGTTGCTCCCTGTTGAACTGAAATAAATAAGAAGTTAAAAGGATAAGTAAATTGGGAAGGGGAAGAATTACATATATTGCTGGAACCACTGGAAAAAATAAAGACCAAAAGGAAGTAGGTAAGGTTAAAAAGAAACTCACTGAAAAAGAGGATAAATGAAATCATCATACTGAGGATGTCTTTTTAACACTGTTCCTTAGTGGATATTAAAAGAACATTATAGGGGTCTCTCTCTGACACCAGGAATTTACATTTCACTGTGTACATGAAGTTACAAAATTTATTCTGTAAAATCTGCAGTATGTGTGTGGGCTTGTGTTATCATACCCAAGTAGGGAGAGATGTTGATTTAACTCTCAGATTTGCTCTTCCAGTGGATAGGGGAAAGTGGTGTCAATGTATTGAGTAAAAAGAACTCATGGAACAGAAGAGTATCTATATTCTGTAAATACATATGTCCATTTAGTACAGTTAATCTGGTATCCTTGGGTAGCAGCCAATAGCCAATGTTATTTTTAAAAGACATCCCAAGTGCATTCGGTCTGTTCTGAGATGCTGTATAGAACAGTTCAGAGGAGACAAGGATTTCTTCTCCATCCACACAAATCATGATTTTATACACTGAAAGAAGAGTCTGAATTTTTAACATCCATAAATTTCTAAAGTAAAAAGTATGCAGAGACATGTTGCTAGAAATTGGCCACATATATATTCCAGTGAGGATTTCTGATATGGCTTTTCTTTTCTTCAGTGGGAGAAAGTGAATGTCATTTCCAGCAACGAGTGTCAGTGTGAATTGTCTTGGTAAATGGTTTGCCTTATAAAGGGCTGTACTGCCATCCTGAGCACAACTAACATAGAAAGGCGGTCACACTTCTGATGATCTAGAAATTGCTACCATACACTGGGCAAAAGAGGGCGCACTCTGCACCTGCAGAGGTCGACAGTTTCAGAACTGTTGTAAGATACGAGCACCAGAGGGCTGTTGCTAGCAGCTGGGCTTATCTCCTAGAATCGTGCAGTTACAGCAGAATCTGAGCATTCACCTAAGTAAGTTTCTAGTCTTCACAGTTGTGGAGAAAACTTTGAAAACATGACCTGAGTGTATCTGATGCCTGAGCCTGCAGACAGCCTGAAACAGCTTTGAGAGGGGTGAACTGCCCCATGCATCTCAATGGGATATTAACTCCAAGACCCATTGCTCTGAGAGAGCTACTACCACCACCCCTGCAGATAGTTCAGTGGTTTGAGCATTGGTCTGCTCAACCCAGGGTTGTGAGTTCAATCTTTGAGGGGGCCACTTAGGGATCTGGGGCAGAAATCAGTACTTGGTCCTGCTACTGAAGGCAGGGGGTTAGACTCAGTGACCTTTCAGGGTCCCTTCCAGTTGTATGAGATAGGCATATCTCCATAAAGAACTCCATGGGTGTGGTGGTGGAAGAGTGCAGTGGTTCCAGCCCTCCCACCTAAGCGATACACCTTTCTGCCACCACTCTATCTAGGGGCAGAGGGCATCACATACCTGTCTCTACAGCTCCCAAGCGGTAGAGGGGGCTAGCTACTGTACCTGGCAAGGAAAGAGGATCTCATGCTACTTTCTCTGATTCTCTCCAAGTGGTGCATTGGAACCAGTATGGGGCCCCATTATCATGGTGTGCCTAGAGTGCTGGGTTGCCTTAGTCCCACGGTGAACATAAGGAAAATTTATTTAATTCTCTGATGCATCAATCAACATTAGATTCTTGATTTTCCTCCACAAGTTTTATATTAGTGTAATTTCACAGGATTTCCTCCTGATTGGCAGTGGGGTAAATGAGATCAGAATCAGGCCTTAGCACTGGAGCCTTGAAATAGGGTACAAGAACCAGCTGTGTTTTGGAGAAATGACTTTGTCTATTACCATTGAATGGATCAGGGAAATGGGGAAACATGAAATGCTGATATCTATCTAGATAAATGCAAATTTGGAGAGAATGGATATCTGCTTAGCATTGTCCATAATAAACTGCTCTTCAAAAATGCCCTCTGAAAAGCCTATTTATAGCTGCATCAGACAAATTACGCTGGTCTACAATTTTTGAGAAGTCGTCCACTTCAGAGATAAAATGTAATATTTATTATGTATTTTGATGTGCTGAATTCAAATATGACAATTAAAACAACTAATTGGCTACTGTTTCTAAGATATTTAAGTTTTTACATTTTATGTCTATGTATATTGTGAAGATAGTAGAGTTTTAATCATCAATTGTAAAGCTAGGTCTTTTCATGTGTTTATGGTTGCTTTACATGATAATATTTCACCTATCCTGTTTATGTAACACTTCAAAAATCAGCAAAAGGATTATATAAATAAAATTTATTATGAAACAAAAGGCAAAAAACTATTACGTACATAGTTTAGTCCTATTCAGTGTCTACTCGGTGCTCTTGGCTTGTCTCTTGTATTCATTAAATGGAGCATCTCTTGTCACTGTCCAGCAATAGTCTGCAAGCATTGATGGGCTCCATTTGCCCTGATAGCCTGCCAGGAGATTCCACTGCTGTAGTCTGGAGCCCAACAGCTCTGGCTTACTCTTGGGTAGTTCCAAATCCCTGACAAGGTCATTCAGTTCACCTTGTGTTACGAGGTGTGGTTCAGAGGAGGAGGAGGAGAATGGGAGAAAATGTGGGTCCTGTGACATTGATGGTTCAGGACCAGAAGTTTCATCCTCTTTCTCTTCCTCGTCTGTCTCAAGTGAGAATGATTCTGGTGCATGAGGAACCGGCAATCCTTCTCCGTGGGGTACTGGCCATATAGCTAATGGAATGTTTGGATAATGCACAGTCCACTTTTTCTTCTTTGACACACCTTTCCCAACTGGAGGCACCATGCAGAAGTAACAATTGCTGGTATGATCTGTTGGCTCTCTCCAAATCATTGGCACTGCAAAAGGCATAGATTTCCTTTTCCTGTTCAACCACTGGCGAAGATTTGTTGCACAAGTGTTGCAGCGTATGTGTGGGGCCCACCTCTTGTCCTGATCTGCAATTTTGCAGCCAAAATAAAGGTGATAGGCTTTCTTAACCATAGTGGTTAGACTGCACTTTTGTGATGCAAAAGTCACTTCACCACAAACATAGCAGAAGTTATCTGCACTGTTCACACAAGTACGAGGCATCTCTGCTCACTTTGGCTAAACAGAAATGTGTCCCTTTGCAAAATCAAACACTGACAAATAAGAGAGCACGACACTGTATGATTTCTAGAGCTGATACAGGGCAATTTGTTCAGCAGAGTGATGTAAGCTTCGTTATGATTGCATCATCCATGACTTCTAGGAATAACATGATGCAATTCATATCATGTATGATGCAATACCAGCTTCAGATTGCATCATTCATTGTTTTGCCTCAAAAGCAAGTACTGTCCAAACCCAGTCACAGATTTATTCATAGATCCAGTCAAAGATGTATTTTAGTCATTTCTGGTTTAAATTGAGATCCCTTCCCTTTATAACTCACTTATCCTCCGCCATTCCCAAGTCAAGGGTCGTATATACTGACCCAATAGCATATCTTGAAAACTAGAGCCAATCAACAATTTTAAGCATCATTTTCGTTCTCAGTGACCCAGAATTAGTAAAGTTGGACTACATTTATTTCAGAAGCATTTTGGCTGTAGAGCAGTGTTATTCATGGACAGCTTATCCTTGTATATGGATGGCTCTGGTACAAGGCCACTTCATTTGGGTTATTATAGGATAAGGTCTCCCTTTAAGAAAAAGAATTCCCAGTTTTGCATTTGTATTTGTAACTCATGAGTCTATGGAAGTTCCCTATGTCCTCTTCTCTGAAACACTTCCATTCACAGACTAGGATTACAGCTCACAGTACAGTGAAAAAATGCAGTTTGGAGAAAACCAACATAGGTTGGAGTCACTTTCTGCCTGCAAGCTAAGATTGGTGTTTTATAAGAACAAATAATTAGACTAGAAATAGAGATTGAAAACAAAATTTAGGTTTAAGGTAACAGTGAGCTTGCTATGAAACTGTATGGTCACACAAGTAATATTTCCTAATTGCTTTTTTTCCTGTTTTAAAACAGAATGTCCACAAGGTACCTATGGTCCATACTGCCAAAAGGCATGTAAATGTTTTAATGGAGGCCACTGTGATACTGTGACAGGAACCTGTGATTGTCGTCCTGGCTTCATTGGTGCTGACTGCAGTAAAAGTAAGAGTTCACTAAAATCAAAGGGGTAATTTAAATCTATATACTGCCAAGAGAGCAAAATAAGCATTAATTGAAAATAGTGAAGATAACAGTAGTTTATTAGTATATAAACAACAGGCAGATCCTGGCCAACCCTTCACTCAATAGCAAATCAAGATTCCAGCTTTGTGAAAAATTCTCTTTCAATGCATTTTCTCTTCCTTATGAGTGTGAAGCAGGCACGATTGTCCCAGGGTTGCAGCCTCTGTGTCCAGTCACTTCTTGAGCAACATCAAAATGGGAGAGGAGCTTAAACTCCTCCTTTTTTTGCCCCAAATCTGCTTATTGAGGTACTCACCCACGTAGGATAGGGATGGGTTTTTTTAGTCTTTTGTCATTCTTCTGTGTGAGTTCATTCAAGAGTATAGTCATTGTCTGGTTTCATCCACATAGCTGTTGTTGGGGCATTAGATGTTCTGGATGAAGTATACTACGTATTGTGATAAGCATGTGTAAGACCCTGGGTTTTGAAAGGTTGTGGAGAGTATTTATCACTGTAGCAATAGAGATGTTTGGAGGTTTAGAATCTGTTTTTCTGGGAGGGACTAGTGCCACTTTGAGTTGGTGTGGCCTGGTCTGTGAGGAGCTTACTTCTGATGAGCTTGGTGAGACTGGAGGGTCGTTGGAAGGCCAGAAGAGGGGATTGGGGAAAGATGTGTTCAGCATGGGGTCCCCATCAAGTATGGGTTGTTATTGATAGATGACACCCCATATGAGTTCCAGTGTGGAGTGGTAGATGACAACTGGGGGTGTGCAGATGGTGGGGTTTTTCCCCTGTGTTGAAGCAGGTTTTCTCAGGCTTCATGTGGATGAGCACTTATAGAAAAAGTTTGTTTGAAGCCAGTGAACCTATTCATGTGATTAAATACTCATGTGGATCAGAAAGAGCTTCACATTCTGGCCCTTGAAGTTTTGCACTGGTACCCCCATAACAGCTGAGTAACTAGAAAGTAATTATGTCTTCAGAAAATCCCATCTAACAGTAGCAATCTAGTTTACCATTCATAATTTATGGCTCTAATGCTAATCAAAAATTACTGTCTTGTTGGCTTTTTCAATTACTTTTTGCAGTTCACTATAACTTTTTTACAAAACTTAACACTTCACTGTATTTTTGATCATCTAAACTGTTGCTGATGAATAAAAGAAACATCAGTGTTACGGGAATGAAGAAATCTTTACTTGAAAATGGGATCACCATTTAATACTCTAGTGGAGCTCGGTTCCGTTTTCATGAGGAAGCTTCAGTTTTTTCACAGTAATGTTTGGTAGAAGATTCCTAATGTCAAGTAAAATTTCAGAGGAAAAAAGTAAGCAAATACTTGGACACTTTTCTTTTCATAAAAATGATTTCTTCAGATTCAAAACCAAGCTGAATGTAGCTCAGAGGAGTCTACTTGATTAAAAGGAAGAGCCTTGCATTAAAAAAAGAAACACAGCTCTGGACAGCTGGCATGTTTAATGAGAAAAGTTCATGTTTCCTCTAGTTTGTCCTGTAAGCCGCTATGGGAAGGACTGCATGCTGTTGTGCTCCTGTGGGAAAGGGCAGTGTGACCCAGTGACTGGCATGTGCTACTGTCCACCTGGCCAAATTGGACCCAGTTGTCAGCAAGGTAAAAGAATGAGATCCAAGGGCACCCTGTCAATCTAGACACTTACTTGCAACAGCCAGAAAAAGAAATACCTCAGCCCCACAGATGTAAATAAATTGCCATTGTTTATGCCCCTAGGAATTCATTCTGTTAGCAATCGCTGTATTTCCTTATCTCTCTGGAGCAAAATGAAGTTTTAAATGTAACCCAGTGTAAGCTGGTGGGCTGAGTCTGCAGCTGCTCCAAACTGTGCAGCTCCAGTTTCTTTGCTCTTTGTTCTGTATTAACATAGAAATATTCAAAGTAACACAAAGTGACTCAAAGTCGCGCTACCTTATGCATCTCGTCTAATAATCATGTTTATTATGGTAATGAGTAAGGACGAACCAAGAAAGAGGCCCCATTTTGCCAGGCACTGTACAGCGTAATGGACAGTCTGTGCCCCAAAGAGTGTATAATCGAAATAGACAAAACAGACACAGGCAGACACAGGGTCGGGAATGGGGTGAACACACAAGAATGAAGACTGCAATGGCAGCAAATGTCATGTTCATTCTACAATAATTCTTTTGGGGCAAAGAAATGGTTAGTTAGGAGGGGATAAGCTAAATGGAAAGAAAAGTGAAGGGAGAGACAGGACAGTGGAGAAGAGGGTAAGCACAGCACAGGGCAGAGGTGTTCACATATCTCCAAAGGCCAAAGGCCCGGTTACAACAAGTATGTATAATGTATAGTAAAGAGAACCGTCTGCATTCATCGTTTCCTTCTGTTGCATTCATCTTTGAGGCTAATTTTTTTAACAACTTTAATTCGCTGTAGTGTGTCCCCAGGGAAGCTACGGTCCCAGCTGCCAGCTAATGTGTATCTGTAAGAATGGTGGTATCTGTGACCCTGTGAATGGATCTTGTTCCTGTGGACTTGGGTGGACAGGAAGTTACTGTGAGAAAGGTAGTATCTTCTTTCTCTCTTTTGACTCAACAAAGAAGAGGTCAGCAGCAGTATCAGTTTTTATAATGCACTGCCACTGGCATTGTCCAGTAATGTAAGCAAAACTTTTGGAAGACTATGAGTTCTGTTATTAGATGGACCTTCTCAGTAATTTGCCAGGGTCACTAGTAGCTTGATGTTTTCATCCTAACAACTAAACTACTCTATAGGAAATTGAATTGTGAGCTGTGTGTTAATGAGCTCTCCAAATCTAGGTATGAAAAAACCCTGCAGGCTGCACTAGCAGGATTGAACCAATCCTCAGATAGTGAGGGCAGGTTCCGAATAATCATAGTGACTTAGCAGGTACATGCATCATTGTTGTGAACATTTATGTCCCCAACGCAATTAAACAAACATGGGGCCAGATCCTCAGCTTGTGTGAATCAATGTAGCTTCCTGACTTTGAGGGACCTAGGCCAATTTACACCAGTTATCCAAGTGTATTTACATATTTTTCCAAAGATAACCCTTCGTGCAGCTTACTCCAGTGATTTAGATACCACGGTGATGAGAGCTACCTAAGACAGAAAATCTTGTTTAGTACCTGCCCCCACCCAAAGACCTCTGAATTAGACAGTTATGCTGATTTATGCATACCCATAGCACTGGCAGGTAGATATGGATTTGGTGAGAAATGGAAGCAAGGAGTTTCCATATATACCTACTTATTGTGACTTGCTCCAGAAACTCTAGAATGCCATGGCAATGGAGGAGGTACGCTTCTGCAAAAAGGCTGATGATATTGATACATGATCACTTTTGCTATCAACAATTTGTGAAGTGTTTTAGTTCACTATGGTAGATACCTAATTGTGCAAGCGTGTGAAACAGAGTTCTTTCCATTTCCATTAGAAATTACTTAAGAATTAATGGCACCCATATATGTTACAACATAAACTGAGAAAACTTACTTTATTTTATGCTTTACATTTAAGAGTAAGAAAATATTGATGTAGGTACAAAAAATACTGAGATGATGCCATTTGATGTGTATTCTGAGAACATGCAATTATACTTTTTTTCTGTCAGTATAAATCATACGGAAAGACAAATTCACAAATGGGAATTGTGGAAAGAAAGTGGCTTTTCAGTATTGCATAAACATCCAGATAGTGAAAAATATTTCTCTCACAAATTAGTTAAGTTGATCCTAGTTAAAGCAGATAAATTTCACACTGGTGAGAAGGAAATTCACAACAAATAGTTCTCACTCTATAAAATCTTTTCTGACTAGTATTATTTCCTTATGTATCTTTCCAGTGTGAAGTGTGAATAAATAAAACCTTTTTGTTCTTTCTATTAACAGTGTGTGCCTTGGGTAAATATGGTTCTGACTGCCACTTAAATTGCTCTTGTCAGAACAATGGATCTTGTGACAGGTTTACTGGTTGCTGCCAATGTCCAGAAGGTTACTACGGTCACTCTTGTGAGCACAGTAAGTAGACAACTCTCAGAGAAAGAAGGCCTCAACTTTGCATCAGGGGTTCATGTTAGTGGATCCTAATGCAAGGGACAGAGTAGTTCTACATTCCAGCAATAAATTTATACATGTACTCAGAGCAGTCATATGCACTTTTTGGTGTTTCAGTTAAATATTGTCTCTCTTTGTAGCCCTGATTCAGCTACTTAAGAATGTGCATAATTTCAAGCACGTAATCTCATTGAAGTCAATTGGACTACTCACAAGTTGAAAGCCACTCACATGCTCAAGTCCCTGGCAGAATGATTGGGGTCCATGTAATAATTATTATTGTTAACTCTCTTCTTGCAGACATAGCAGGAAACTCTCAGACTTACAAGATGGTGTATTCTTTTTCTGCATCTACTTTTGTCCCATTGCCAAAATAACATTTGTAACCTTTCATTTCCCAGCCTGCCCTGCTGGATTTTATGGTCTAAACTGCATTCACTCTTGTGATTGTAAAAATGGAGCTACTTGCAATCCAGTGACTGGACAGTGCATTTGTCCTGCAGGTTATGAAGGTGTCCAGTGCGAAAAAGGTGTGGGTAAACTTTTTTATGTAATTTGGGCCTGGGCATCGTATGTGTTCTGTCTTCTTGCTTCTGTATTTTTATTTATTTTTAGACATTATGGAATCTTATCATGAACCATTTCACTGTTAATTGTTCTATCCAAAACATCTGGATCAATGACCTTGTCCACAATCACACTGTACTTGTCATGCCCTAACATTCATCATTTTTGAAAGGATGTTTCCCAAAGGAAAACTGATGACATTCTATCAGGTATTCAGATAATTAAAAAGCAAATACAATGTAGCTATTTCCATACTGCATTCACATCTAGTCCATTATTCTCTCTCCAATAGTGGTTAGTAACATCTGCTTCAGAGGAAAGTGCAAGAAAATCTGCAGGAAGCAGTTACGGAATAATCTATCTATAGGGAAAAATTCTTCATGACCCTTATTAAAGCTTGGATTATGCCCTGGCTGAGACTCTAAACTCTTGGGTTGTTTACTCATTACTCTGGATATTCTTATGTCCTATATAAATGTTTAATCCTGTTCTGAATAATGCTAAACACTTGGTCTCATTGATGAGATGAGTTCCACAGGTTAATTTCATAAAACAAATTGCTTCTATTTAGTTTTAAGTTTGCTGCTAACATTTCAAACAAGAGTATCAACTAGACTAAGTGGGTATTCTTGCCGCTCATGTTGAAAGTTACATAATATTTCTCTGATGGTCATTTGATTAAAAATCAAATGAAGTACTTAACTGCTACTGTGCTGGGGCATGTTACAAATACCTACAATAGGTTGAATTAGATTTAGCCTGCATAAGAAAGCTTGCAAGTATTAAAACTCTTCCATCTGTAAGTCTTTCATTAAAGTGTGGCAGTTCACGCTAGATTCACTTTAGAGCTCATGAGCTCTAGGAGATATGCATGGAAGAGTCTGCCAAAATAACATGTTTCTTGCTATTGGCGTGTACAGCACATACAAAAGTGTTCTTTTCGTTAGGCTGTAATGTTGGAAGATTTGGAGACAAATGTCAGCATCAGTGTGACTGTGAAGGAGTAGCCTCATGTGAACCTGTAACTGGAAGGTGCCTTTGTCCACCTGGCAGGACTGGAGACAAATGCAACATTGGTAAGACCATGAAACACCCTTCCAGGGCTGGTTTACACAAGACTTTTGTACCTATACATTGGCTTAGAAATTTATCAGTACAACCCCCTTGTGTGGGTGCAGTTATGCAGGATTGCTATCAGGATGGCTAATTCAAGTTATTCACTGTGGGAATAAGCTATGCCAATATAAGAACCTGTATAAGGAGGTGGTACCATTTTTAACTGTATCAATTTCTAAACCAAGATAGTTGTAGTGGTAGAAAACTGTGTGTGGACCATCCCTAAAATGTTATTCCTCCTCTATGTTTACAACAGCACACTGCTGATGGGTACATTGAGAAACTCACAAACAGCAACTGTGCAGAGTTAGGGAGGACTCTTGCAGGGGGCTGCGAACTGGACTTTGGAGATATTTCTGCTTGCTTTTGCACTCAGACTTGTGGGCAGAGCTTGGCAAACCAAGGCCAAAGCAGTGTCAAGGATCTATGATTCCACCCCCATGTGGAAACACTGACCATAGTCCCCAGAGAGCAATAATACAGGCGCTATAGCAGCTACTGCTGCCCCTGGGCTAGAGAAGTTATGTTAGGGTATGACTACACTGCAATTAAAAACCCACAGCTGGCCCTTGCGAGCTGGCTGGGGCTAAGGAGTTGTAGATGTTCGGGCTTGGGCTGGAGCCTGGGTGTTAGTATCCTGTGAGGTGGAAGAGTCCCAAAGTTTGGGCTGCAGCCTGAACTTCAACATCTATACCACAATTAAATAACCCGTTAGCCTGAGCCCCATGAGCCCAAGTCATCTGGCATGGGCCAGCCACAGGGGTCTAATTTCAGTGTAGACATACCTTTAGAGGTCCTGATCCATGTAAACTCCCCAACACACAGCAGGCCCTTGGACTGTGTGCTAGGTAACTGATTTGCTTAGAAAGGTAGAATTCTGTCCTATGTATCAAGATTATAAAAGTGGGGGAGAAAATTCTAGTTTTTTCTTTGCAACAGCAGAGTCCTAATGAAATTGTGGTAGTTGCGAGAGGGCATGGATGGCAGCTAAAATCCCCATCCTGGATTCTGATCTCAGTCACACTGGCAGAAATCTGGAGTAACTGTACTGAAGTAAATGGAATTAAACTTGAGAGCAGAATCAGGTCTCCAGTATAAAAGGTAAAAAATGATAAAATAACCTTCCCAATCACTACTGATATTTTAAGATCTCAATTGGAGCTGTAATTTTCCTGAACACCAGAACCACTTTTCAGGGTCCCTTTTCTTCTGGGAAATAGCATGAAGCAGTTAAAAATGGAGCACATTGTCAATGAAAAGAAGAGGTTAAATAATTGCTGGAAACTTAGAAGTTGGTGCAACCCAAAAGCTAAAGAAGAAAATGACTTGCTTCCCCTGCTGCACTGTCATGTGGTCAAAAATCAATTTCCAGACCCTGTGGTCTGAATGAAGAGTTGAACCACACAATGCAGTGAGTAAGTCTGCATGAATCCAAAGATCTTGCCAGTGACTTTAGGCAGAAATGAAACGCCAGGGGGAATCTTAGCATTGAAAATGTGAGCAAAGTTTCTGCTTCTTGCAAAGAAAGGGAGGGATTTTTATTTTCTTAAACCTGCTAGCCACAACCCCCATCCATGAAAAGGCAGTTATGGAGCAGGTTTTATTTGCGTTTTTATTTTCAATTAGGCTCCGTTCATCTGTGATATAACTGTGAGCAGCTGTGACTATGCAGCAGCTATAAAGATAAAAGGCTTTATTTTAATTTGAACTCTGGTAAGGCACCCATTAAACAGCCAAAATGTTAATTAAAAAAAAAGAGAGAATATAACAGGCTTTTATGGGGTCTCTTTTTTCTGGTAAATTAACATTGCAGACTTTCAAACAGATGTCTTAAATCCACTTTGTTGTTATCATGAAAATGTGGTATTACATAAATAAAAATCAGGTCCAGAGGTGTTCAGGAGACCCTGCCTCATAACATTTCCTAATTGAAAAAAACAAGCTTCTGAGACCAAGTGAAGAATTCCCCCACACGTGGGTTAGTAGCTGAAATGGCAGTTGGAAACATTTTTATTCACAATAATGGTTGGTGCAGTGAAAGGGAAAAGATTCTTTATATTTACAACGAGTTCTTTTTTGGGGGAAGGGCTGTTATTTACAATGTATTTAACACCCTGCCATCACAGCCTGCTGCTACATTTTCCTCCAGGCATGCATCCTAAGTGCATAAACAGCTTTGAAAAGTTGTGATGAAAACTAGGCACAAAACCTATTTACTCATCTCTTGCAGTGGAGATAGATTATAATGAAAAAGGATAATGATGTTTTACTAGCCTGGGGTGAATAGGTAAATAGAATTTTGCAAGATGCGCATCAAATCTACCGCATCCCCAGCACTTCTAGTTCCAGCACCCTTGTCTCCCTGTAGTATCCAGCCCATCACTGGATACTCACAGAAATTACCAAGTTTGCTGTCCCCAAGAGAGCAGTGTGGACAACGCTTGGCTGGTACAACTCAGGTCCTTTATAACATCACAGCACTGAGATACAGTTATAGTGAAAACAGAAGTTTATTAACAGAAATAAAAATTTAAGAGATACTAAATAGGGATAATAGAAACAGAAACAAAAAGTATAGCACACTTTTTAGAATCTAAAGTTATCTTTAACAGGCTAAAATCCCTAGTCTAAAGCACTTTCTAACTAAAGTGACTCCCCACATCACCAGCCAAAATGGAAGGGATCCACCTTTCATGAATGCAAAATGCACAAGTCTTTTTGCTGCCTCAGTGATGGATAACAAGATATCCTTTTGCTTGTCCTTATATTTCCCGGAACTCATAGTTTTGTCCCCCATGATTGCCTTCATGTGTTGGTGTTGTCTCCATATACAAAACAGGCTTCCATTGTGTTGACTTCAGTGCTTAATCTACATAAGAACCTAGGCAAACAGGTGAATATACATCCCTTTGCCTGGCAAAACCTGTCAATCCAGCCTAGGGCACAGTATTTGAAATATATTTTCAGTACATAAGTGCAACTCCTTAAATATAATCTGTACTTCTAGCAGTGATTATGAGGAGCAGTATGACATAAGCTTTTATTAGGCACCTCACATGACCCTTTTTGGATAAATACTATGAAAGCAGTGTGGATGTGTAGTGAGTTTGTCGGGCCTGATAAAAGTTACTGTTACAGGACAGTGAACCCTTTGCCAGTTGGCACTGAGAGGTTCTTGGGGGTCATAAAGGGTGATATAAAATAATTTTCAGTTTGAATCTGCCTGTCTTGGTTTATGTGAAGATTACATAGTGCCATGCATAGAGAGCCAAGAATTGCACTGGATAATTGTGGAAGCCAGTAAGAATCTGTGAAGTTACAATAGCCTTCTTGAAGAAATCCCCAACTCCTTTTCAGTGGGTTAGTTCAGGGGCATGAGTTTGTCACCATCCACTCTCAGACCTGCTACAGTTCTCATACTGGGAACTTCTTTAAGACTTTCTGACCATGAGTGGGCTGGACCACTGAGACAGAACCAGGTAGTGAATGACACCCACCGGCTCTCAAAAATGTGGTGTGTTTTTTTTCTTATTTTTAGCAGGTCTGGGTCTCTAATTGTTTTCATGGTACTAAGAGAAGAAGTATGATAGATGAGCAGTGGAGATGTGTACCAAGATCTCAGGCAATTAATCATACAGGATAAAAAATCAGTCCTCCTCCTTTCTTTGTTTTCTACAGATGAGTATTTACCTTAGGCATAAGAGAGGTCAGCTTTTTAACCCAACAAAAACCTTCAGCTAGGTTGACTAGATGTCCCAATTTTATAGGGACAGTCCTGGTATTTGGGGCTTTTTCTTATATAGGGACCTATTACCCCCAACTCCGTCCCGATTTTTCACACTTGCTGTCTGGTTACCCGACCTTCAGCCATTTGGAATGGGCAAATAACTATCGCCAGTGATGTCTTCCCATTCCAGAGCTGACCCCAACAATGCTTTACCGCATTACAAATGGAGATCACAAATGAAATTTCAATTCTCAGTTGAGCCATTCAGTTTTTTCCAGTGAAAAAGTGAGGAATTTTCATGATCTCTTGGGGAGAAAAATCCCCAGTTTCAAACTGCGAGAGACATTTTCACCAGACACTCTGATATTGGCTCAAAGCTGATCTGCCCTGTTTTCCACGGGTTTTCTACATCATTGCCCGTCTTCTACCAAGTTCAGGGCCTGTGTCCTGTATCAGACTTCTCTAATGCATTGTGACACAGAGTTCTAATGGTTCCTGAGAAGAAGTCTGGTTCTCCTCTCCTTACCCATATCCTCCCCCTCTCCTCTTTTCTGCTCCTTCCTCTCCTTTCCGACTTCCTTCTCTACTCAAAATGCTGAGCTGAATCAGAGACACTAAGAAGTTTTAGATCTGTGCAGTAAACATTTGCTGAAACGTTTTGCCCTTCCAGAATGCAGGTCAGACCAGTACGGCCCCAGCTGCTCTCTGAGGTGCCAGTGTGCCAAAAGATCCCAGTGTCATCCTTACAATGGGAGCTGCATGTGTCCTGCCAAGTGGATGGGGCCAACCTGTGAAGAAGGTAACATAGGAAAGAGATGGTAGCTCTTCTTGACAGAAAATTTCAAAGAGTGTCTGCTTATCTTGGGGAAGGATGTGATTGAAAGGCCGGATTCATCACTATTTGGGTTCCATGGGATTGTGCCACTGGAACGTGGGCTCTGAACCCCTGGCAGCAGAAAGGGGGTTGCAATGTTTGAGCTGCCCATGATAGCCGCTCGGCTAGAGGGCCCGAAGCTAGCTGTTGCAACCATCAAAGTGGATAGGAACATTCCAGGAGGAGGTGAGGATTGACCAGCTGGGAGATGCACTTATTCAGCATGTCAGGGTTGGGGGAGAGCACTGAAGTCCCAGATGCAACCTAAAATTAGTTTCCCTCAGCAGAGGGGGAAGGTAGCACAGCTGAATGCCTACCACATGTAATACTGTAAATGCCTCCCACTGCACAGCTGTACCTCTACCCCCTCCCCTCCCGCCCCGGTGCATGCCTAAAATTTGTTAAACTCACAGCCTCCGGAAAGTGAAGAAGGAAGTTAATGATCAATGTATATCTCCCATACACTCACAGTTCAACAATGTACCTACCTATTGTTAATTACGAGATACCAAGCTGAAATGCTATGGATGGCCAGATGGGCAGCTGAGACCTTGGAAAAGAGAGAGACTCTCTGCTTTGTGAGGGTATTAAAAACCCCATGGCACTCTTTCCTAGGGTCCTTAGTTGAAGTTACCTCTCTCCTCTGATATGCAGTGCTGACAGTTCATTAATGTTACCATACAATTCTGCATTTAGCTTGGGAAACACTTTAGGATCCATCGGTATGAAAGATCTAAATGCAAGGGGCCTTTGCTGTTATTCTTGAGGCCATTCTCTCTGCCTGTAACCTAGGAATCAAGCATCACCTAGTCCTCTGCTTGCTGGTGGAGGCTGGATTATTAAAATGTTTATTGTATAATCTATATTAAATCTCCTACTGTTGCATTATATGGCCCCCAAACTTTTTCTACTTAATTCTCTAGGAGGCCCTCCAAAACTTCCTTCATATGAAGAACAAACTCAGGAAAGAGGGAATGCTTTTTCAAGATCTCTACAACAGTAATGCTTGGACTAATAAATGAATTGTTTTATAGGCACAGGCAGTATTTAAACTTGAGTACAAGAACTGCTTGAATTCAGTTTGAACTGTGCTGAAATATTCACACTTTTTCATGGAAGACAACAGTGGCCAATAAGTAGTTTGGATCCCTTTTTAAAACTTCTAACCTGTTTCATTTATTTGTTCTTAACCTCCTATTTCTCAATTTATTCACTCTGGATATTCTTTCAGATTGCTGTTGTCACGTATTGTTTGAATTACATGTGAGGGGAAATATTTTTAGCAAACTATTTCAAGACTATCATGATAAAAAAAGTAATATACACATTTACAATGAGCCACATTAAATACCAGTAGCTTTCTAAACCCAGCTGGCAATGGGACTGGTGATAATACCTGTTTGAACTTGGAGGTCTCAAGCTTAGATCTGGTTTATGTAAAAGAGTCTATCTACCAGAGGACAGAATGGAATCTTTGTGGGTTTTCTTCATGCGCTATCCAATAGATTTAGTTTTGCTGGTTTGTCAAAGTCAAAACTATTCAGTAGCTGTCAAAGACACAGCCCCTTTTCATTTCAGAAGAAAGCTATATCTTTCGTGGATGGTGTGAGAAGCAGGCAGAGATGTCTGATTATTGGTGATTTTAAGAAAAAATTTATCTCCTTTTAAACAAGACATTGTAATGTGCTTGTACTACCCAGTTTGGTGAAGTAAGACTTTAAATTCTGAGAATTTAAAATGGTTCTGACTTTGTTCAATGTTATCTGTTAATCACTTTGTAAAACAAAGTGATCATGGTTACTGAAAATACAGTTAATACTATATCCTTTAAATATAGGACTAAGTAACTGTAAAAATACAATGTTCTACATCAGTGGTTCCCAAACTTGTTCCACTGCTTGTACACAGAAAACTCCAGCGGGCCTGGCCAGTTTGTGTACCTGCTGCATCCGCAGGTTCGACCAATCGCAGCTCCCAGTGGCTGTGGTTCACTGCTCCTGGCCAATGGGAGCTGCTGGAAGTGGTGGCCAAGGATTCCAGCAGCCCCTATTGTCCCGCTGCCGCTTCCAGCAGCTCCTGTTGGCTTGGAGCAGCGAACCGCAGCCACTGGGAGCTGCGATCGGCCGAACCTGCAGACACGGCAGGTACACAAACCGGCTGGGCCTGCCAGGGGCTTTCCCTGCACAAGCGGCAGACCAGTCTGAGAACCACTGTTCTACATTTACCGTGTTCTGACCCTCATGGGATGAAAGATTTAATGGCACCAGTTTGTGCCATTGTTCTGATCGGTTAGAAGTTATAAGCCTGTTCATAGCAACCTCTCAGTCTGACTGGGTAAAAAAGTGGAACTTACTCAAAAGTGGCACAGAATGTAGCGAAAAGTTCCATATGTTGCTGCTTAAGCTCTCTTTCACACATCACGACAAACTAATGGCAACACTGCTGGAAAAGGCCATGGTTTTCCTTTTAAAAGGTTCATAGTTGCAGTTATGATAGTCTCTGATTTCTGCAGTCAGACACTGTCCAGATAAAGCATCCCAAGCTTCACCTGAGGTCTTGAACAATTCTAGATAGTCATTAGCTGCCCAGTCAGTAGGAGGTCGCTATTGCTTACCTGAGACTTGAACTCCAGCTGTGATCTGTTGAAAGCGATTAGCGGTTTGGTTGGCATTTGTTAGGCATAATGGAAGTCTGACTATTGTTGTCCATCACTACGCTGTTATTGAAAGTAATTCCAAACATTCCTGTGACTATAACAGTTAATTAACCAACGGTGCTTTGAGCCTGAAAGACACAGGACCTAATTTTGATCTCACACCAGTTCTACTTAGTAGACATAGACACGCAATGGACATGAGTGGAGTTATTCTCAGTTTACATTGATGTAAATGAGGGCAGAAGCAGTGGTGGCCTGGAGTTACCCAAAAACAAACAACTGTCAGTGGGCCTAGACTAGCTGCTACTGTCATTTTAAGTCTCCTTTTTAAAGACACACTGCCCTGATTCTCACCTTACAGCAGTGTAATTCAGGAGTAACTCCATTGAAGTGAATGGAATGTATACCAGGCTCAGACTGTGAGAGAGGAGAATCTGATGCCCTGTTTTTAACTGCTAGACCAGTGTTTCCCACACTTGGGACGCCGCTTGTGTAGGGAAAGCCCTTGGTGGGCCAGGCCGGTTTACTTATCTGCCACGCCCGCAGGTTCGGCCAATCGCAGCTCCCAGTGCTCCAGGCCAGTGAGAGCTGCGGAAAGCAGCAGCCGGTACGTCCCTCGGCCTGTGCTGCTTCCAGCAGCTCCCGTTGGCCTGGAGCAACGAACCAGAGCAATCACTGGGGCCAAAGAGCGATCAGCCGGACCTGTGGACGGGACAGGTAAACAAACCGGCCCAGCCTACCAGGGGCTTTCCCCACACAAGTGGCGCCCGAAGTTTGGGAAACACTGTGCTAGAAAAATGCGATACAAGGCAAAAGTGACTGCCCAAAAAACCATAGATATTGCAAGTAATGCGTTACGCTCGGGACTTTTCATTTACGGACAATACCTACTGTCTTTGGACAAAGGTATGGTTTGTTTACTCAGCAACTGACGCACAAAGAACCAACTTTGGCATATGCTATTTTGCAATGGTGCACCGTGTTTACTGTTTTTTATAATATGTGTTTTTAACTGGAATAAGAGCTGCTTACCAAAGAACCCTTTAAGAAGCCATATTTATTAGCAGAACCTGTGTTTTCAAAGGACTGTTCTATTTTTCTTACCATGCCCCTTTCTAGTTAAGTGTATGCTTGTTTACATTTTCCACAGTACTTTAATGGAGCACTGGAAATGTGTACTGGAAATGGAATTACATTATTTTGTATGTACTGTTTTTAAAACAATTACCCAAGTAAGACATAAGACACATTGTCAAGAAAACAATAAGAATTACATAAGGCACATTGTCAAGAAAACAATAAGAATTATATATTCATTAGAGGCCCAACTAGAACTGGTCAGGAATTTTTTGAGAAACATTTTTCATCAGAAAAGGCTAGATCCTCAGAACCAAAACTTTTTGCAGAAATGGTGTCAGTTTTGACACATTTTGTGTTTGCAAATATTTTTGACAAAAAAGTTTTGAAATGGTCAAAACAGGACCTTTTGATATTTTTCTGAACAAAAACAAAAAAAAGGTTCAGTTTTTTTGGTTGAAAAGATGTTTTGTTTTGAAATTTAAGTTAAATTATAGAAACAAAGAATTTTGAGACACTGAAATTCAGAATGGAATATTTTGATCTGCACACCAAAAAATAAGATTTTAAATTAGCAGAAATTTCTGGGGATGACTTTTTGTCCCCATTTGGATTGGGAAAATGTTTTTGAAATCTCAAATTATTACAGGATGGGAAAATCATTTTCTGCCCAGGTCTAGGCTCAAGATCTGTTATCATTAGTTATGTATTTTCCTAACTGGTTGAAAATGTACATGGAATATCGTGAACAGTTTATGAGTGCTACTTCTTACCATTGGTGAATAACATTTACCAAAGAGCGAAATTATGTGCCTACAAAATGTTGTTCAATAAACTACATGGGCTTTTTTTTCATGGGAAAGGTGTTAAATAGTTTTCTGTTACACTCATTTTGTTAAACTGTGGCAAGTGAGTTTTATTCGTTACTAAAACGATGTCATACATTGTAACTGATCATTTATTCTGTTTAGTAAAATACCAGTATAAACTGCTAGAATGACAGTTAACATTGAAATGTGTTGGCAATGACACCTGTCAGGAATGGTCTAGATCAGTGGTTCCCAAACCTGGTTTGCGGCTTTTTCAGGGTAAGCCCCTGGCAGGCCGTGAGACACTTTGTTTACCTGAGCGTCCACAGGTACGGCCGCTCCCAGCTCCCAGTAGAGAACAGAGATCACTGTGCAGCTCCCCTACCCCATCCACCCCAGGACACAGACTCAGGGGTGAGGCTTCACCCCACCCTGACACAGCGCAAGGACCAGGCCTGACCCAGAAACACTCCAGGGCCCTGTCTGTCAGTGCCACATGTACCAGATGTGGGCAGGCAGGCTTAGCAAGTCAGGATCCAAGTGTGGAGGGGCTTAGTGTGGAGGGAACCAGGTGAGGGTTGAGAGGGTTCTGTGTGGGGAAATATGGGTGCAGGCGGCTAAGTGTGTGGCAGGTCTGGATCCACAGGGTCTTGTTGGGGGGTTCTGAGTGCAATGGTAATGGGACTCTGTAGGAGGATCCAGGTGAAGGCGGTTGGGGCTCAGCAAAAAGGGGTTATGGGGTGGGGATATAGAGCTCAGTAAGGAGGTCCGACTGTGGGGATGGACTCAGTGGGAGGACTCAGTGGGAGGGGGAGTGAGGCTCAGTGGGGTGGGGGTCCAGGTACGGTTGGTTGGGGCTCAGTAGGGTGGAGATCCGGGTGCGGATGACTTGTCAGGGTGGTCCAGGTGCTGGGGGAGTGGTGCTCCTCAGGGAGGGTTCTGGGTGCAGGGGGTTAAGTCATCGGGATGGTCTGAGTATGAGGGGATCTGGATGCATGGGGGTTGGGCAGATGGGGAGCAGTTCCCTGTACAGAGATCCCTCCCCCTGAAGATGAGGAGTGATGGGTGCAGGAAGTAGGGTTGTGGGGGAGGGGAGCTTACAGAGCTTCCTACAGCTGCGGGAGAAATCAGGGTGTGGGTCTGACACAGCCCTGGATGCCGTGCAGGGGAAGAGGAAGTCCTGTCCCCAACCCAGCCCAGTTGGGACTAGCAGCTGAGCCTGGTGCAGGGTAAGTGCCACCAACTGGGTCTTCCCCAGTCCCACCCCCTGCTCCACAGTGATTTACCTCTCTGATGGCTGCCCTGGGCACCCTAAACATACTGCTGGGGAGGGTTGCATGGCCACGCTTGTGGATTCTTGTTGCTTCCCTGTCAGAAAGTCATTTTTCTGTGGGGAAACAAAGAAATCTGTGGGAGACATAAATTCTGTGCATGTGCAGTGGCACAGAATTCCCCCAGGAGTAGCTCTTATTGATGTAAATGAAAGTTATGTGCATATACTACGTTCTCTTGTGAATCTATAGACTCATAAACCTCCACCTTCTTGGTTTTTTTTAAACTTATGCAATTGGGTCAGATACCCTGTAAGGCCATGACCTGCAAAAGGATCCACAAGCACTGATGCTTGACCCACATGGTGATCCGTTGAACCTGTTCACCAATGGAATTCCGTGCTGGAGTAATGGTCATGCCTGCTAAGGCCTTTGTAGGATCAAAATCTTAAATTCTAAAACGCCAAAGCCGTATCATATTTGCAAAGCATAAATTGTTTATCCTGTTCTCTTTATTGCTTTTAATAAACACATGAATAGCAATAATATGTCTTTGAATTTATAACCACTACTCCAAGCGTATGTAAGATATTACTCAAAACTGTACTGTACTTTCTGTTGTAATCATATCATGTTGAAATAGTGCTAATTTTTAATAAACTTATTAATAAAATTTAATTTTATTCCCTCGTTGATAATCTGTAAGGACTAAGGGAACAAATTGTGCTGTGAAACAAATTCTGTTCTCTTGCACCAATGTAAATCCAGAGTGAGTCCACTGAAATTATACTAATTTTAAGTGAGAGAAGAATCAGGCTTTATGTAAATAAGAGCAATATGCTCAATAAATGTATGACTAAATACAAAGAACTGTGGACGAGATCAACTTCTAGTGGGGTCTAAGTTTGATGAGAATCAGTCATCAAACACTAGGGTGATGGGAGTGTTAGCAAAGCCTGGATACACAGCATCAATCCTGTCTGTAGAAGACTGTTACAAAACGTCGCATTTCTGGAGAAACTGGGTACTATACATTTGAAGGCATTTGAAAACACACACCTGCAGACTCCCATCAAAGCCCTTGGAGTCTTCCCGGAGCCTAATACTTGCCATATAAATAGTCTCATTCACCTTAAGAGTATTGTCTTCTCACACTGGCAAGAACTAAAGGAACACGTGAAAACTAAGGGCCAAATAATGCAATAAGTGTGAGGTGTTTAATTGGAAGTAGTATATTGAATCTGAAATGTGTAACAAAGGGGAACAGTCTATCAAGCTTCCAGATTAAAAAAAACCAACAACTTGAAAGTAGATAGATATTAACAACTGGATTCTGGAAGAACAGCTTTGTTGGCTTGGATTTATTTTTAAATTTCAATGCAAGCTCTTAGACTGAGTTGTGTAGCAGAATAGCTTTTGTAAATTGATTTTCATATAGTTTTAGGCCAGATAAAGGGACAATTGTGTTAATTTAGTATGATCTCCTTGTAACACAGGCTTTAGAATTTCACCCAGTAATTCCTGCATCTAGCCCAGCAACTTGTCTTATTTGATGCTACATTAGCACCTTTTTTTTTTCACAAAGGAGCTCAGTGAGCTGACCTTTCAATTCTGAAGACTGCAGTTCAGATTTGATCAAAATGCTGGGTGTGAGGAACTGATATTTTCAAACCAGTATGAAGTTAGCATTTGTCTATATCAGAGGTGGGCAAACATCTGGCCCGCAGGACCATCCTGCCAGGCAGCTAGCCTTCCCTACCTGGCCCTCCATACAGTTTTGCATCCCGACGTGGCCCTGAGGCCAAAAAGTTTGCCCACCCCTGGTCTATATGGTAATCCTAAAAAAATCTCTACATAGCATCTGGCAGGATTGGAAATGCCTCTTCAGTAGATTGCAGTGGTGTTGAGCCATGTCAGTCTCATGATATTACAAGGACAAAGTAGGACAGGTAATATCTTTTATTGGACTAACTCAGAGGTGGGCAAACTACGGCCTGTGGGCCACATCCATCCCATGGGACCGTCCTGCCTGGCCCCTGATCTCCTGGCCCAGGAGGCCAGTCCCCAGCCCCTCCTCTGCTGTTCCCCCTCCCCCGCAGCCTCAGCTCACTGCGCTGCCGGCGCAATGCTCTTGGAAGCAGGGTTGTAAGTTCTTGCCAGACAGCGCAGCTGCAGAGTCGCGGCCTGACCCAGTGCTCTGTACAGGGGGGTTGAATAGGGGCAGGGGTCCCTGGGAGGCAGGAAGGAGGAGGGGTTGGATGGAGTGGCGGGGGACAGTCAGGGGCAAGGGTTCCAGGGCGGTCAGGGAGAAGGGGTGGTTGGCTGGGGCTGTCAGGAATGAGAGGAGGGGTTGGATGGGGCAGCAGGGGGAAGTCAGGGGTGGGGTTTCCGGGGGCGGTCAGGGGACAGGGAGGAGTGGATGGGGCAAAGGGGTCCCCAGGGGGCCATCAGAGGACAGGGAATGGGTGGGGGTTGGATGGGGCAGGAGTCCCGGGGAGGCCATCGGGGTGAGAAGCAGGGGGGGTTAGATAGAGGGCAGAGGCCGGGCCACGCCTGACTTTCGGGAGGCACAGCCTTCCCTAACCAGCTCTCCATACAATTTCGGAAACCTGATGTGATCCTCAGGCCAAAAAGTTTGCCCGCCCATGGACTAACTTCTGTTGCTGAAAGAGACAAGTTTTGGAGCTATGCAAAGCTCTTCTCCTGGTCTGGGAAAGGTACTCAGAGTGTCAGAGTTAAATACAAGGTGGAACAGATGGCTTGGCATAAGTAGTTAATTCATATTGTAAGAAGCCATTCAAGGTGAAGTGGCCTGTTAACACCTTGAATGGTCTCTTACAGTATGTGTTAACAACTTACGCCAAGTCATCTGTTCCATCTTATATTTAGCTATGACACTAGGTATATTCTACACTGCAATAAAAAACCCATTGCTGGCCCTTGGGAGCCGACTAAGGCTTGCAGGTTTGGCCTAAGGAGCAGTTTAATTACAGTGTGGATGTTCCAGCTCACTCTGGAGTCTGGGCTCTAGGACCCTGAGAGGTGGGAGGGTCCATGTGTCCAGGGCCGCCCAGAGGATTCCAGGGGCCTGGGGCCATCGGCGGCAGGCGGCTCCGGTGGACCTCCCGCAAGCGTGCCTGCGGAGGGTCCACTGGTCCTGTGGCTCCGGTGGAGCATCCACAGGCACGCCTGCGGAAGGTCCACCGGAGCCGCGGGACCAGCGGACCCTCCGCAGCCATGCCTGCGGGAGGTCCACCAGAGCCGTGGGACCGGCAAGCGGCAGGGGGCCCCCCGCGAGGCGAAATGTCTAGAGCCGGCCCTGTTCGGCGGCGGGGGGCCCTTCCGTTCTGGGACCCGCCGCTGAAGTGCCCCGAAGACCCGCCAGCGAATTACCGCCGAAGTGGGACCTGCCGCCGAAGTGCAGCCCGCTCTTCGGCGGTAATTTGGTGGCGGGGGGCCCTTGCCGCGGGTCTTCGGGGCACTTCGGTGGCAGGTCCCTGAACGGAAGGGCCCCCCGCCGCCAAATTACCGCCGAAGACCGGGTTGCACTTCGGCGGCAGGTCCCACTTCGGCGGTAATGCGATGACGGGGGGTCCTTCCTCCCCGGAGCAGAAGGACTCCCCCGTCAGCAAAGACCGGGAGCGGAAGAAGCTCCGGGGCCCGACCCCACAAGAGTTTTCTGGGGCCCCCGAGCTAGTGAAGGACCCCTCTCCAGGGGCCCCAAAAAACTCTCGTGGGGGCCCCTGCAGAGCCCGGGGCCTGGGGCAAATTGCCCCTCTTGCCCCCCCCCCCCCGGGGCAGCCCTGCATGTGTCTGAGCCTCTTAGCTAGAGTCAGCTGCCATGAGCCAGACATGGGTGTTTTAAATGTAGCTATACCCTCTGAGTACCATTCCTGTGTAGCTGGAATGCTTGTCTCTTTCACCAACAGAAGATATTGCCTTACTCACTTTGTCTCTTCAGGAGATATAATCTAGTACTGGAAGAAGAGCAGTCTTGTGCTTCAGAAACACTTCTGTGTGGGATGGCTTTCTCAGCATCTGCTCATGCTGTTAAACCATGCTGCTGACAGTACTGTCAGCCTCTCCTTTTCAACAGCACTAAAAATTAATAGAATACTTAGGGACACACACTGAAAAAGAACTGTCCAAAACACTCTGCACAAGTAACAAATTAATATAGTAAAAGCTCTGTAAGTTCCTTCCTTGCTTTATAGGTTCTTTCAAGCTTAGTAATAAAAAAAAAGACAACAGCCAAATTATGATATGTTTTATATATGAGCAAAGACATTACCACCAACTAGTAATCTAAGTGCCCACGCCATTTGGCAGCCACAGGATTTATCTTCTTTTCCACTAATAGCTCAATAAAGATTAATCTTTTAGAAAGCTGATGACTGGGGAACATCTTGAGAGACTGCATGTGGCACAGATATCTTTTATTTTTAGAATCTTTAAAATGCTTCATGGCATCATCTGAGGAGGGTGCATTCTCCAATCCAGAGATCAGATCCTGGTTTAGTGCCTGTGCTTATGTCTCCATCTAGTGTCTAGTCCCTGCAACTGTAACAATGCCGCCCAAGCTCTTAAAAGGGGTTCTTCTTTAGCCCAAGTGGTGCAGGCCTGTGTTTTTGGTGCTGAAGGTCCCAGGTTCAATCCATGCTAGTGCCCATGGACCAAATTTTCATGTTTATTTGTGGTACCGTAATGTGCAGGAGCCCCTGTCATGAACTCCATTCTGTGACGTACTGTACAATAGGACAAAAAGATGGTCGCTGTTCCAAGAAGCTTACAGTCTTAGTAATTGGGGTCAATGGAGCGGTGCCAGTTTACACCAACTGAGGATGTAGCCCCATATTTTCTGTATGGATATGACCACAGTGTGTTATATATGCTGTTACATACAAAGCAGTGCAAAATTTGGCATTTTCAGGGATTTATGCCATCTTTCATCTGGTTTAATTAATCCAAAAATGTGAGGTAAAATTCTTCTGACAACCAGCAAGTTTGGCTGTCTTCTTGTCTAAACCACGTGACACCGAGATTCGAAAGTCACACAATGGCTTTGCTAGTGCAGGTTCACTGGGAAAGCACGTGTCGTCCCCCCTCCCACCAGGGAACCTGGTATGAGGAAGCTCTAATTGGACTACGGGTTCCAAAGAGAGTCACAGAGGGGTTGAGGATGCTCCACTGAGTCCAGTCAAGGTACTCCAGCTGAGGTCAGAATTTGGTCCATAATATCTTCAGTATTTTATAACAACACTTGCTGTGTGTTATAACAGAGATGAATCTGTTTATGACAATGAGTTATTAGTGAAGCTCAGTCCAATGTTTCTGCAGCCATCGTTACTGAAATCTGTAGTTTGTTTCTACTCTAAGAGGTACATTAGATTTCTCTCTGCCTAATATCATCCAAAAAATGTTGCATCTGAAGCAGTGAGGTTTTTTACCCACAAAAGCTTATGCCCAAATAAATCTATTAGTCTTTAAGGTGCCACTGGACTCCTTGTTGTTTTTGTGGATACAGACTAACACGGCTACCCCCGATACAAAAAAATGTAGTAGCAGTGTGATCATAGGGTCTATTGTAATTCCAGGCCTGTCTGCTTGCTTTGTTACTTTAATATTTTTATGTGGTAGCAGTTGGGGATTGTGGCCCTATGTTGCTAGATACTTTAAGAAAAGAAGGCTGCTCTTAATTAGAACGTTAACCTTGAGGCTGTGTCTGGAGTACAGCATAGCAAAATAAAAGTTTCACATTAAATATAGGATATGTACCTTTGGGTAGCCAGGCAAGAGAGTTCATCAGAGGTTCTTTTCTAAAGGATCCCTTTAGAGAATGCACAAGCTATGCTTGTGGATTTTAGAGGGAACCAGTGCTCTTTTCTCCAAGGCCAGGATGTCATTTAGAAGGACCCCAAAAAGCAGAGTTTGAAGGGACCCACATATTGGTTATATCAGACTGAGCATGGCTACACTTAACTTGTTGAGTATTTATGAGAACTGGTGAATTTGATTTTTAAAAATAAGGTTTTTTTTGGTTTTTTTTTAGGTGCCCACCTGGAAAAAAATAATTTAAAGAACAAAGTCAAGAATGTGTCAAAGGGAGAGATTTTTCCAGTGTTTCCATTGTTGCAGCAAAGCCTCTCTTCTATCATACAATAGCAGCTTTCTCTCAAAAAAGGATTTTTAAAAAACAAAGGGGAAGGTGACCTTGTGAAACATCTCACATATTTGGGAAAACTGATTTTTTTTTTTGTAACTGGCAAAATTCTTTCGATTTCATGTTGCAACAGCCTGCAAAGCTGTTGCTCTTGAGATGCTTCATTTAAGGCACTGCCAGTAAGTCTGAGATGTTTTTAGCTCTTGACTTTTTCAACAATAGAAAACTGTGAAGTTAGAGGTAGTGTATGGTATAATAACTCATCTGGCCCTTTAAATCCAGTATTTCCCTTTCTGATTTTGCTGCAGTGTGTTGTAAATGACTTGTAGCAAAATGTGTGTATCTGTCTTTCTCTTTATCTCATGTTCATTTCTGATTTTTATCCCTTGAAAAATCTTTAAATCTCATATGTCACTTTCATCTATAGATCTCAATGCACTTTTCAAAGGAGGGTAAGTATCAATATTCTTATTTCATAGCAAGGGAATATGAGCCACAGAGAAACAAAGTGACTTATCCAAAGTCACACAACAGGTGAGTGGCAGAGTCAAGAATATAATCCAGATCTTCTGAGTCCTAATCTTGGCAATGCTGCCTCTTGCAATCAATCAATCAATCAATTATCAGAAACTCGTAAGAAGATTTTGCTAGAAAAATTCCCTCCTTACCTGAGTAATTTCTGAGCAGAGCACAGCAGCCTTTGGCAGGGTCACATCACGACTTCTTCTTGTCTTGAAACCATGTCATACAAACTGTCCAGCTGTCATATGTGATGACTCAAAAATGGCCCTTCTGAGCACCTAAGAAAAGAGACAGAAGGTCAGTCTCATTTGGAAACAGGAAATTAAATACCAGTATTTAAAAACAGTGTCATGGAGCTAGAATGCCTGGGAGCAGTAGGAGCTCTGAGGACATACATACCTTCTTCCTTAGGTGAACTCTTCAGAGTTTATACAGACCATCAAGCACAGCACTGGCCATTAAAAAAAGAAGAATCCAGCCTTCTGTCTTTGAAGATAGCTGCATGCACTGTCAGAATATTCATTTGCAATCTCTCAGAAACTGTCAAAGATAAATACAGAGGTAACTACAGATGTTCAAATACCACAGTAAAGAACATGGTATAAATAATTGTATATATTAGATTAGATAGAAGGAGTATGGATAGAAGGAGTATGGATTTGCAGTGGAGCTGTAACAGGAGGAACTGGTCTATCTATTCAGAATGCTCTAGTCTAGAACTGAAGACTCATTGGGCCCAACTGCCCAAGAAACAATCACTGGTATGGAGGTATGCTGACTTCCAAGGCCAAAGATCATTAGACATTCAAACCAGTCTCTGGGTATGGGATTTAACAAAGTGCTATTATCAGACTCATTTCAGTTAAATAATACAACAGGGATTTGTGAACATTCTTGTTCAATTTGCTTTTATCTCTGGTGGCTTGTATTATTCGTAGTTCATGAGCACTTGCACAGTACTAAGTATTTGTGAAAATGTTTGCAAATCCTGAAATCCTTAAATTTTAGCACGAGTGATTGTTCCTCAGAAATTCATAGCAGAAGAGCAAAGTTCCTATTTGCCATTTGTTAGTTTTAAGACTTGTTTTAAAGAGATTGTTATCCAGTCAGAAAATAGAAAGAATACCATGCGACACCTTGGATAGCGTGTAGTCAAGGTGAACAGTTTGCAAGCAACCCATTGGTTGGAATTTGAGTGAATACACATTTTAGTGAATGCTAACAGTACACATACAGAAATTAGGATCAGGCCCCTGAACGATGCATAAGAAAGAGAGGCTAAACCTATGGCTAATATGATCTGACTGCAATAAATCATTGGGTCAGCTCTTGTCATTGCAGTGCCCTGTTTTATAATTATCACACGATATCTCTGTGCCAACTCATTTGCAATGTGAGAAAACATTGCAGTTACTAGAAGAACATTTTATTTCTGAGTAGGCATGAAAGAGGATGTGGAAAATTAGGTTTCTTCCTGACTCTGCTGGCAGGAATACAAGGCACACACAAGAGACTTTGAATGCCCCTCTGGGAAAAATGCCATTATCAACCAAACCATAGCAGTTTGTCCAAGCTACCCTAAAGGATTCCTTGCCAGAAACACCTGTTAACAATCAGTACTTGTTAATGTTTCATGATTATTTCCAAAGTCTGTTATTGATGTACCAAACCCCAACAAGAGAATGGAAATTGTGACAAACATTAAGTGCACATAATACTGAATATCATGAACATCTATATCTGCAGAGGCCAAGGCACATCTTTCTCTGAAAATCTGATGTAAACTACATGTGGTTAAAGTTAAAGTCAGCACAGAACAATTAATGAAGAGTGTTTAGTGATGTCGGAGCACAGTGGGTCCCTTTTGAGTATTGTTATTGGGGAAGATAAATCGGACTGGGATGAAACATCAACCTCCTTTCAGAGCTTGCTTATAAGAGCGTCACCAAAGCTATCTCCCCATTAGCTTGTTTTTTGGTCTTTAGCACCATATCTCCTAAGTAACCTTTCTTAGCCCTATCATCTCAATTCCAAAGTCAGTCCACTACATTGGAGGTTGAAGTCTATTACCTTAATAGATTGGATTTTGCTTTACATACCATTTCCACCCTGGAGGGCACATCTGACATCTTGTAGCCTGACCCCATGAAGGAAAAGAACTCTGTGCCCATGAAAGAGGAATGAGAGCCATGGATCTGTGTTTGACATTAGTGACCAGAGCATAACCCCTAATTCTCACTAGGAGAGGCATGTATGAAATTCCAAACAAGATCAACAAAAGTGCCTGTCTTGCCAGTAGGCAAGGCAGCAAACTGTTAGTGGCACATCATAACCTTCTCAGCCAGTTTGGAGGCTGCAAAACAAATATGAGAGAGGAACATAGATGGCTACAACCCTGGAATTCCTCATAATGGCAGCAGTACCCCTCTAGGAGGCAGAGAGACACCACCACTTACTCCAGTTGAAATGATGTACAAGACCCTGGGTCCGTCTGAAAAGAGCCCCTTGCTGGAGAGACACATGTCATGATCTTGATGTAAATGAGGAAGATCCCCTTGTGCAGAATCTGGTATTTATAACCCTGATGGAGGCTAATTTAGCTACAACTAATCAGGAAAGAGATCTTGGAGTCATCGTAGATCGTTCTCTGAAGACGTCCACGCAGTGTGCAGCGGCAGTCAGAAAAGCAAACAGGATGTTAGGAATCATTAAAAAAGGGATAGAGACTAAGACAGAGAATATCTTATTGCCCTTATATAAATCCACGGTATGCCCATATCTTGAGTACTGCATACAGATGTGGTCTCCTCATCTCAAAAAAGATATACTGGCATTAAAAAAAGTTCAGAAAAGTGCAGCTAAAATTATTTGGGGTTTGGAACGGGTCCCATATGAGGAGAGATTAAAGAGGCTAGGACTTTTCATCTTTGAAAAGAGGAGACTAAGGGGGGATCTGATAGAGGTATATAAAATCATGAGTGTTGTAGAGAAAGTGAATAAGGAAAAATTATTTACTTGTTCCCATAATATAAGAACTAGGGGCCAGCAAATTAGGGGCAGCAGGTTTAAAACAAATAAAAGGAAGTTCTTCTTCACACAGCGCTCAGTCAATCTGTGGAACTCCTTGCCTGAGGAGGTTGTGAAGGCTAGGACTATAACAGGGTTTCAAAGAGAACTAGATAAATCCATGAAGGTTAAGTCCATTAATGGCTATTAGCCAGGATGGGTAATGAATGGTGTCCCTAGCCTGTGTTTGTCAGATGGTGGAGATGGATGGCAGGAGAGAGATCACTTGTTCACTACCTGTTAGATTCACTCCCTCTGGGGCACCTGGCATTGGCCACTGTCGGTAGACAGGATAGTGGGCTGGATGGACATTTGGTCTGACCCAATGTGGCCGTTCTTATGTTCTTATGTCTAGCCAATCCGTTTAAGAAGAAAACTTTGGATGGCAGATTCTGTGCTGACCTAAAAGAGACATTGAACTGTTTTGTGATACTTTGTCTCCTTCAAGAAGAGAATTTGTATACTGCATTTAGCATGGGAGTTAGATGTGTAGGCACTTTTGGAAATCTCACTAGGCACTTAGCTGCATCTTTAGCACCGAATTACCTTTCAAAATCTGGCCCTTAGAGCAAAAGTCCCATTTTCAAAAGAACCTTCAGTCATTTGGACACCTAAGTCCCCATGATTTGGCATGGTGTTATATAATAACAACAGCCTAGCAGAGTTTCAATTAAACACGGGCTTCTAAGTCACTTAGGCATTTTTGAAGACTTTACCATTTAAGGTCCAGATTGTTCAGATTCTCAGTTCTTGTTCTTATTGCAGTCTCTCTCAAAGCAGACCCCGCTTTACTGAGTCAATGCAATAGGCTAGTGATGAGTGTTATGTATTAAAACTTATATATTGTATTGGAGGAGCCTGATAATTACACACCTGTGGGCTTTAGTGCAGTACCACATAAATAGGTTGAAATGTTAATTAAAGACAAAGATATAAAACACCTAGATGGTATGGTATGGATCCACCAGCATGGCCACTATAAAGGGAAATTATGCCTATCCTATTGATTAGAATTCCTTTAAGGTCTCTTGGAAGTAGTGGATGGTGGATAACCAGTTGATATTATTTATATGGGTTTTGATAAAGTCCATCCAGAACAAGTTATGAAGGAAACTAAGCAATCTAAGAATAACAGGTAAAGATCTGTCATAGACTTGAAACTGATTAACAAATAGACAACAGAGAAAAGGAATACATTTTCAGTCCAGAAGGACGTCCCATACTAGAACTGGCATTGTGTAACTCACTGATTAATGATCTGGGAAAAGGACTGAACAGTGAAGTAGCAAAACATTCTGATGACACACCATTATTTAAGTTAGTAAATGCTAGGGAAGACTGATTATTGAAGGACTAGCTACACTAGGCAATTGACCAGTACTATTGCAGATGAAGTCCTGTGTAGATGAGTGATGAACACTGGAATTATCCATTTGAAATACTCCCATGGGATCTAAGTTAATTGTAACCATTCAGAAGAAAGATTTGATGATATTGAAATCAAAGGGACTGTGCCCATTGATTCATAGAATGTTAGTTACAGTTTTTTAGGCCAGAACAGATCATTGTGCCTAGCACAATAGGGCCCTAATTCATGACTGTGCACCCTAGGTTCTACTATAATAAATTTCTTAGTGTATGCGCAACGTGCCTCAGGTGGCACGTGACCAGGATTCATCACCAGATTTGGTCTGCTGGTTGGATCATTAGCTTCCCCGGCTTGGGCTTTTGGGGAGTGCAATGGGAAAGTCTGGCCTCCTCCACCGAAGGCGGATGCCCTAAATCTCTATGCTTTCCAATATTTGTTTCTGTTTGTTCATGTATTAGCTTTACCTTATCTTAGAATTTCCTGGCTTTTCCATATCTGTTAATTTAAAAATAATTCTTTTCAGGTTTCTTTCCTCTCAAGTTATTGTCACCTATTTGCAATCTTAACTGCACAAATCTAAGTTTCTTGTCTGGAAATATTTATAGTGAATACAATTATTTGCAATTATCAGAATTTCTTGTAACATTTCAATGGTAATGTAAATTAATTCATATCACTAAAATACTTTAAATTTAGTGCAAGTACAAAGAAGTTATTAAAAGTAATGCCATTAATTAAAGTGAAAGCTAACTTTTTTGATTTTAAGCTCTACTCTTCTGTCCTGAAATGTGAAGAACTCCAGTTCCTCATCTGAGAAACAAAGGTGACCCTGTAGATAACACATTATCACAACTAACAGGGCTACCTCTCTGATACTTATCACAACAAAGGAACCTATGGTAACTTGTGAGCATTTTTCATTCAAAAAATTTCTAATTGGCTCAGTAGGTGGCGCTCTTTCTTTTTCTTTATTTTCAAGGGAATGTCAAATGGATTTTGGAAATGAAAGTTTGTATATTTCAAATAAATTTAGTAAATGAATATTTGTTTCCCTAATTGACTATAGTATATTGTGAAATCATTACTGTCACAGCACATTTTAGTTTATATGAATGTCTAAGTAAAGAAAATATATAAACCTAAATTGACTTGAACAATTTGAAAGTGATAGTGGACATCTGTGTTCAATAACATTACTTTGGTAAGCAGTGTTTAATAGTTCATGTCAAAGCGGGGGGAGTAATAGAAAAGGGTATGAAATTGTATGAAAAAGAAACCTATTGCCGCTAAGATGCAAAGTGCTCCAATGTATACACTTTTGGACTTCTTACTGATCAAGGAATCAGTCTTGGAGGGTTCTGAGTGCCCTCACGTGTCACTCAAATCAGGGAGTTGGACGGGACTCTTACACAGCACTATTGCCCTACCAATAATCCCAATCCAGAAAAGTGCTTAAGCATTATTATCTACTACAGTATGTGAGCAGTCCACTGAAGTCACTGGTATCAACTCTAATGTACGGTCTAGCCACCCCAGCTCAAGCCAAGTCGCCATTGTGTTAGGCACTGTACAGACCCAGGGTAAGAGATGGTCCCTGCCCAAAATAGCTAACAATCTAGGGGCATGTCTGCCTGGAGACAGCAAACCAGTGTGTGAATGTAAGCAAACCAGCTTGCTGCACACTAACTGGCCCTGTTGACCCAGCTATCAGCTTACATGATGGAATTTGAGTACTCAGTAGCAGGGCACAGCCAATTAACATGCTGTAGATTTACAACCTGACTTGTCACGCAGTCAGCCTCTGTGTAGACAAACTCTAAATAAACAATATTGATAGTTGGTGGGGGAGGAAAGAGAGAGTGCAAAGTGACTTGCTCAAGGTCACGCAACAGGTCTGAGGTAGAGTCAGGAATAGAATCCAGGTCTCCAGAGGTCCCAATCCGTTGCCATATCTGCTGAACTAATCTAAATTTTCAATGGGGCTCCTAATTAACTATAAATTAAGCATGTGTTTAAGTGGGTTATTGGCTCAGGGCCTCTGCCTTTAGAAGATTCAAAGTAAGAGAAATATTTTCAAGCATCTTCCAAGTGTATTATTAATAATGAATTACATTGAATTGTTGGATGGGTTTGCAGCAGAATAATTAATCCACAAACAGATCTTTCTTTTGTAATTCCCCTACCCCCCCATCCTAATTCTTTTGTATTTAATTTTAGGTGAAATTTTGTAGTAGAACTTGCCAAAAGAAACATGCCTTCCCAAACCTCATGCTGAATGCTATTTGGCTATTTTAATTTTAAATGCATCTTGCGGAAAAAAATGTTACATGGCCCTGGTATGATTTTTAAGTTGATGCTGTTCTTCCTCCATGTTCTAACTGCAATGTACATGTTTCCTTAAAAAGACATATTTATGAATTTAAACTGCACAAGAATATCATGGGCCTAGGAAGCAATGAAAACTATCAGAAACCCATTGGCCCTGCCCACTTTTCTCTTGTTCATGCTCCTTTAGAACATTGTTGCCATTTGTCTGCTCCCCACTTATGTAAGGAAGCTTACACTGGCTAGGAATAATTTTCCAACTTGCAGCGTGTTATAAAGAGTAAATACAAAAGTGATTTTTTTTTTAATGATGACAAAAAGCTTAAGGTGGCATTTTAAACAACCACACAAAAATACCATTCCTAATGCAGTTATCCCTCACGATTTATTTCTCCATATTAATCGGTATTGCATAATGTTACCTTTTCCTCCTCAGATTCCTCACAAGCGGCTTTTGGTGAGTATTCATTACTTGACATTTGAAATTCAGGCTGTGTTGTTTATTCGTTGTTGATTGGGTCAGTCAGATGATATTTTTCTGTCCACTGAATGACCATCACTTTCAGCACAAATACTTGTGTGTGCAAAATTGTTTCTTTTAACTCTCATGCATGTGTGGGACTCCCTTTCTGTGATTATTTGTACTAATGAAATTTGGGTGTGGAAAGGGGACATAAAACAGGAGGGAGCTAGCTGAAGTGAATTCATTAAAAGATTTTAATTACTAGAAATAGTGGTTTTTTGCATTCTTCACCCAAGTACCTTTTCTAACTAGTTAAATGTGCATTTGGCAATCTCAAGTTAAAACATTTGATTAATCATAGAAATTGGAGATGAAAAGCACCTGCTAGATCAATTCAGAATTGCTTCCCTACAAGATATAGGTCATTTGTAAATTCTGCAATTGACATACTGTATACCACCTAAAGCTAGTAACTTTCTGTCTAGAACCACACCCCATAAATGCGGTTCATGCAAGGAAGAGCAGTTACCAGCCACAAATCTCATACCCACCACCAAGGTCTTTTCCATGTTTCTGGGAATCAGTGGCATCTGTTCCAATTTGTTACACATCTCCTAAATATCACCCAACCAAACGAGAACCTAAGTACTCAGGTCATCGCTGCAGGCTTAAGCAGCAACTCTCTGCTATCCAGTATTCTTGCCATTTGTTTACACTTTCTTGATGCATTTATTATTAGTGATTGATAATGATGCTGGCATTACTGTTGCTATATCGTTTTATTATTGCTGGGTGGGAGATTAAATAAAAATCTGGCCAGGAGTGCCACAATGTGAGTCAATAGATGTTGCCCCTTTTGAAAATCTGGCCCTTATTCATATGAACTCTCATCAAAATCTGCCCCCAACTGTGGGTGCTGGGAGCCTGAGAAGTCTGGACTGGAGCTCCATTTGAAAATGATCCCAAATGTATGTTTTGGTTTGGTTTTTATTATTTGTACAGTTAAGAGATCTACAGACCTGCACAAAGATAAGGTGACAAAAGTAGGCTTTGCAACAATGCAATTCACCTACTGGCAGAGAGTGGCGGTGTATTTTTCCATAGTTTGAGGGGGGGAGATAAATTTTAAGTTATGGCAATTCCAAAGAGGGAAGTGAAAAAACCCAGCCTCAGCCAAGGCCATTAGATTATAGCATATGTAGAGGCAAAACAATACAGGTTATACAACTTCACCATGGACACCAGTTTTCTTAACCCTTTCCAGCCAATCCAAAGCTTACTGAAGTCGACGCAAAGCCTCTCATTAATTGTAGTGGGTATTAGCTCCAGCCCTTAGATCAGCTGACATTACACAACTGTTTGTATCACCTGAGACTTTGGACACTGAACTCAGCACAGGGCATATTGGACAATTTCTGTCCATATAGGCCCAGGCTGGTCAAGAGAAAATTCTCTTGGGTTTCTCTGGTAGACAGTGAATCCCCCCACCACCTCAACAGCATTAGACACAGGTTAGCTCTGTCTATTGCTCCACTTTCTGATCATTGCAAGAGTACTGTGTTATCCAATATGTATTTATTGTTCCAATGAAGCAAAACAATGAAATTAACTTTTTTATTTCAAACTGGGGCTTTTTAACTGGAATTGTCACATTATAATAGGTTTGACTTGTGTTTCAGCAAGACAGATCAGTGAGTATTGTTAATCTCATGATCATGCATTATCACCCCTGACTCACTGAGTAATATATTAACCCACGTATACACCACAGACACCACCTTACCTTTCAATTTGGCTCTTAAAATATGCATTAGGCATCTATCTTCTCTAATGTCTTTCTTTATTGAGTAATTTCCTTATTTCATTCTCTGGACAGCAGCTCAGATAGCACCGCCATCAGTAGATCTGTTTTGGAGTGACACTGCAGTTTTTCATACCAGTCTGCATTTGTTCATCAAAAGGGTACAGAACCTGGTAAAGTGGCAACAGTTTGATCAAAGCTGAGTCCTCGGTACAGACTTCCCGAGAGACTAACTCAACTGCGCAAGGCAGAGGAAGCATGAAAATTTTCAGATTGCAATGAAAGAGAGTCAAGACAGCATCCATATTGCCTTTCGTGTACTTGGCATTACAACAATGCATAGTTTTCTGTTGTCCCTGGAACCACTCAGGCATATAATAAATAGAGTTCAAGGGTTTGGAAATGTTCATTTAAACTGATGTTTCCATAACTTGTTTTCCTACTTGAGCTTAGCAATGTATTTTCCAAGTGTCGACAGAATGGTTTAAGTGTCTCTTGAGTTTACAGACTGCTGTCACCCTCCACCCCACTTGAGCCAAACTAGTTATTCTATAGGACTTTAAGCACAACGTTCACTTGTTCTTTAAGCTCACAATCCTTTTTTCTTTCATTAGCATGAAAGAAAAAAACAAACATTAAGTCCTACATTTTCAAAATGTCCATTACCACAAATTCTGAAGGCACAATTTGAGATGCCTAGGACCCGACTTTCAGAAAGGCTGACCATCCACTGTCCCTATGGATTTCAGTTAGCATGTTGGTGTTCTGAAAATTTGACCTTAGCTGTCTCAAGCTGGGTACCCAAAACTGAGGATCTCACAAATAGTTGACCCTCTTGAAATTATAGGTTGAAATAACAACCACATCTGGAACCCAAACCCAATGACTTTGAATATGCCTATACTCCAATGACAGAGTGTCATTTCAGCTCATGTAGACATACCTAAGCCAGTTTTAATCTAGCTATCTTGGGTAGTGGAGCAGTGAAGTCACAGCAGCATGCATGTCAGCACAGGCTGTACAAGCCCACCCAGAACCCTGGGGAATTATTCCTGGAGCTAGCCCATGCTGAAATGCACACTGCCACAACTTCACTGCTCTGGTACCTGCACTAATTAGATGAAAGCTAGTGTGGGTATGTCCACTCCTGCCACAGTCACACCCATGATTGCAGGATAGACATACCTTAGGAATAAAGGGCTCCTATTCAGCAAAGCATTTAACTGCATATTTAAATGAGAATAGGCCTTCACTTAAGTGCTTTGAATAGGGATGGATTTAAGTACACCTCTACCCCGATATAACGCGACCCAATATAACAAGAATTCGGATATAACACAGTAAAGCAGAGCTCCAGGGGGGCAGGGCTGCGCACTCCAGTGGATCAAAGCAAGTTCAATATAATGCGGTTTCACCTATAACACGGTATGATTTTTTGTCTCCCGAGGACAGCGTTATATCGGGGTAGAGGTGTATGTGCTTAAGTACTTTGGTAAAGTAGGGCTATGGTTCGATCCTGCAATTTTTACACAGGCGAAATTCCCACTGATGTCAATAAAGGTATAGGATGAATAAGCACTGCAGAACTGACATCATGGAGATCAGTTAGGGGAGTGGCTTCCCCCAAAAAATGATAGTTGTATAAGTAGAGTAATGGTCCAGCCCAGTAAACTAGATCAGCTGACTAAACTTTTCCAATTACTCACCTTATTAATAGCTGAGGTCCATTTAAATTATAGATCGTTATTTTATTATCCAATCACTGAAAAACTGAAGATGAATCACAAACAAGCCAATAGAGATTTAGGCAAGATATTGTGTGATCCAAATTAAGAGATGGAACCCCAAATCTGAACCACCCCTAACTTATGCACATTTCCTCAGACCTGCTGCTGCCTGCAGGACACACATAGGAGGAATGGGGCCTGGCCACACTCAAAAATCAGCTGGGCACATCTTACTGGGGCTATGGAACAGCACCAAACTAACTAGCCCAACCCTGCCTTCACTTACCACTCTTCACCTAGCACTTCTGCTCAACTCTTGAATTAATGCAGTACAAAAAGAGATATGCAATCTTGGACTTCCTAAAGCACCCACTCAAGATAGGCTGAATTTTGCCCATAGTGAGTTGCATGTTCATTTTGTCACTGTGGTATGAAAGGTGTTGTATCCAATAAGTGCTGGCCCCTCCACCAGACTGTTACTTGTATATATTTTTTCTGTGCCATTAGAGGTATCACAAACACATATAAGGTTGCATATGAAAATGGAGCTGAATTGGGTCCTTTCAGCCGAGTTTCCACTAGGCTTCCGCAGCTTGAATCCCTTATACACTGGGTCTTTCAAAGGCGTCGCTGAGATTCACCAGGTCCAGTGTTCAGTGGTTGCTGAAGCCCTTTTAAGCATTGACTGCTAATGGCAGAGTCTCTTTGGGCCAGATGGAGAAGGTAAAGTAATTGGAATCTTCTTGCATTGACATAACAGTGTTGTTATTGTTTGTAAAACATTTTGGCATTCAGTGTAGACTTCTCCCCCCCATCATGATGAATGTGATTAATATCTTATAACATGAAACAGTTTGTGCAGGGTACTAGCACACTTACAAAAATAGCACTATATTAGTCTCCTCTACTGGCCACCTTCTGAATAATATAAACCTTAATTTACTTTTTTTTTATAATGTGAGTGGACTTCTTAAGTATATCTAAGGGAGCTGGGGTGGGGAGAAACATTGCTTAATTCAGCCATTGCATCTTTAACTTCAGATCGGGAACATGGAAACCATATGTGGGCTTTTAGCTAATAAAATAAAATGCCAAAATGTGGCAGCTAAAGCTATTGCACCCAAAATGTAATTGCACATATGCTCCTTTACTTGCTTATAATCAAAACATTTAAAAATGTTTGATATTCAGACTAGGTATAACTATTGGACTAAGTTATTTTAGAAAATGATTTTATATGGAAAGAATGTATGCAGGATGTTCTAACAACAATATGAAAAGCAAACTGTATCTATAAACACACACACAGAACCAACTGACAACATTTCACTCAAGCACAAAAATTTCACTCAAGCACCTAAAATATTGGCTCCACTGAAATCACCGGAAGTTTTACTGTTGACTTTGATGGAGCCAGGATTTCACCCACCGAACCCAAGTTCAGCGCCTTAACCTTCCTCTCCTTTATCCACCGAACAGGAATTGTAGAAGCAACAGCAATGGAGACTTCCCCACGCTATCCTGCTGATGTGCTTCAACCCTGTCATGGGGTGACCACTAGCAGTGGGAAGGTAATTCATTGTCCATGTCCATTCCAACCCTATGAGACTGAGAAAAGGTAGCTAATTATGATGGTGATTTGTGCGATGATTACATGTGTGTTTGCGGGGAAGTGGACCTAGATAGTAAACTCATGTCACTTCTCAATAAGAACTTTTAGCCAGTACCTCTACTTTAGGGAGATCCAGACCAAAAATGTAGAAGTGTAAACATATGGAACTGATTCCTAAAACCCTGAGTCATCCAGTCACTCATCATTTGTTTTCACTGTGATATTTATTGTATTCAAGAAATTATTGGTAGAGACTAGATGGCCCAGTGGGTTTACAAATGGACCGAATGAACACAGCCCTCTGGAGACGTGTGTCCAAATTTGGTTTTTTCACAAGTATAAATAACAGCCTAATGCAATGTCCACCATCTTGTCCATTGCACCAGGGATTGAACTGAAGACCTCTAGATCATGAGTCTCTACAGACTGAGCTAAAGATAGGTCTATAGCTGAGAGCTGTGGGCAGGGGTAAAAGTAACTTAAGGGACTTATCAGTATGCAGGGCATCTGGGGTCCTGAGCAAGGTGGAGGGGCGGCTCAACCAGAAGGGGCCAGGCCTTGGGTGGAAGGAACAGGGTTGGGGGCAGACTTCCCCAGCCAGCCCTTCTTCAGCGCAGCCCGGTGGCGATTTAAAGGGCCCAGGGCTCCTGGCTATCGCCAGCACTATCCCAGGGTTCCAGCAGCAATTTAGAGGGCCCAGGGCTCCCAGCTGCTGCTACCGCAACCCTGGCGCTCTGGTGGTGATTTAAGGGGCCCCGGGCTCTGGTTCCTGGTGCAGTAGTGGTAGCAGTGGCCGGGAGTCCTAGGTCCTTTATATCACTGCTGGAGCTCCATGGTAGTGGCAGCGGCAGCCAGAAGCCCCGGGGCTCTGGTGACAATTTAAAGGGCCAGAGGCTTCGACCACTTCTAGGAGCCCCAGACCCTTTAAAATTGCTGGGCCTGGGAAAGCTGCTCCCTGCCGGTACGGTCAGCTGTGTATCGGTTCTTGCCACTGGACCGGACAAGCTTACTTTCACCTCTGGCTGTAGGAGACATGCTGACCAATAGACTTGTCCATGAGAAAGGCTTGACCACATCACAAAACCACCATGCAATGAGACACATTCCAATTTGGTGTAAGTGGAATTTCACCTGCTTGCACTAGGTCCACTTGACAGCATCTGTTTGACTCAAGTAGTGGGTGTGTTGCACAAGAAGAAGAGTGAGGGGAATTTGATAGCAGCCTTCAACTACCTGAAGGTGGGTTCCAAAGAGGATGGAGCTAGGCTGTTCTCAGTGGTACCAATGACAGAACAAGGAGCAATGGTCTCAAGTTGCAGTGGGGGAGGTCTAGGGTGGCTATTAGGAAAAACTATTTCACTAGGAGAGCAGTGAAGCGCTGGAATGGATTACCTAGGGATGTGGTGGAATCTCCATCCTTAGAAGTTTTTAAGATCTGACTTGACAAAGCCCTGGCTGGGATGATTTAGTTGGGGTTGATCCTGCTTTGAGCAGGGGGTTGGACTAGATAACCTCCTGACATAGGTGCTGAGTTCCCTTCTGCCCTGTGTGTGCTCGACCCCCCTCCCCCGCGACTCTGGCCCTGCCCCCGCCCCAGTTTTTCCTGCCCCTGCCCCACCCTTGCCCCGCCCCCATTCACCCACTTCACCCAAGTCCCCGCCTCTGCCCCACCTCTTCTCTGACTCCTCCTCTGAGCAGGCCATGTCCCTTCCCAGAAAGTCCTAAGTGCCACCAAACAGCTGTTAGACAGTGGGGGGGGGGCAGGAAGCATTGAGAGGGAGAAGGAGGAGCAGGGACGCAGCCTGCTCAAGAGAGGAGGAGGTGAGGAGGGGGCAGGGGAAGCTTGGCTGCTGATGAATGCGGAGCATCTGCTAATTTTTCCCATGGATCCTCCAGCCCTGGAGCACCCATGTTGTCAGCACCTATGCCTCCTCAGGTGTCTTCCAACCCTAATCTTCTATGCTTCTAAGACAAAGCCAGCTGGAATGCCTAGACAGCACCTAGTCTAGGCCTGCTCAAAATTATCAGTCATTTACTTTATACTCACTACAAAAGTCACTCCCAAAGGAATTACTAATTTCCATCTCCTCCAAATTAGCAGAGGGAAAGAGTAAAAAGTTTTTGGAACCACTGAAAAATGCATGCAGAGATTTAAAAGTGAGATTTTCAAATTTTGAACTATGAACACATTTTAAGAAACATGAGAGAATATGATATGATAAGTAAAAAGTTTCTTTTAAAAGAGCTAGAGAGGAAAAATAATGTTATGGTTAAGGAATCTGAATGGCATTCCGGAGATCTCAAATCTTTGTCTCTGCCACAGACTTCCTCTGTGACTTTGGGCAAGTCACTTAAACTTTATCTCTGTTTTAGTTCGCCATCTGTAAAACAGGGAGAATAGCATTTCCTTTCTCCCAATCATCGTTTGTCTGTTTAGACCCTAACCTGGTTAAGGCAGGGATTGCCTTTTACTATGTACATAAAATTGCACAGTGTGGCCACTGGGCATTACCATAATGCAATTAATAATCATAAACAGTAAAAGACTATGAAGCTAATGAACACTTTGGGGGTAATCAGTTAAAAAGAGTTTGGAAAGTTGAAAAGCTTATATATAATTGCCATGCCAGAATACCTGTGAGTCAGACTGGCCTGGAAATCATCTCTTGTTTATTTTCTTAAGTGATAAGTTAGACAGAAACTAAAAAACAATAATAATAATAATAATTCAAACCAAGCAGCCAAAGAAATGAGTGAAGTCAGATGAAAGATGATCAACTGGTCTGATGAGATGAAGAGTTTACCTATTTCAAATGCTTAACTTAAAAAGACCAGTTTTATAGAAAATTCTTTCCTTAAAAAAAAGAAAGAAAAAGAAAAGAAAAACATGCCACAGCCAATAATTTGTGAAAAACTGTGGAGACTGGCACTTCCAAATGCTTGGCAGGTTATTAAGCCAATTTTTATTTAGTCCACTATAACTGTTGGAGGGTCTGTGATTCCCAACTGTTTCACATCAGAGAATGAAAACAACTATAGCCCAGCCAAGACCACATTGGTGACTGCCAGCCCTTTATGTGCCAAACATGAAAGCAACAAGTCCAGATGCTTTGATCCTTGCATTTTTGGAGTTAGCCCAGATTTTTTTTTTTAAACTCATGTTAGGACAACATACATTATAACTGGAAATCAATCAATAGCACTGTGACCTTCAAATGCAGTAAATGTTTGGAGTTAGTTTCTGAGCATGTAATCTAAATTGGGGATTGGAAGTTGGAATGGATCCTAACCCAACAGAAAAATGTATAGTTTTAAATCTGGAGTCTCAAGGAAGCAACAAATGAAAGTTTAATTATCTAGAAAAATAAAATCAGGCATGTGAGACCCATTCTGATGTCAAAGGCTGCAAACGCCCAAGCAATGGAGCAATACCATTGAACCACCCCATAAAATTAAAAGGCTAAATGGAATGATAGAAGGAAAAGATACAGGGAGCAGATTTTGAATTTCCTCTCCCACTCTGGGCTGAGGATAATGAGCTGATTTAAGAGGTGAAACACTTAGTGCTTGGGACAGTGCCATGTCTAAAGGCAGCACCTCCTGCCAGTTAGTTTATGGAACTCTACTGGCATCGGTCTTGGGCAAAGTTATTGTTTGTCTTCATTCCCTACTGACGATTTGCTAGGAAGGTAGCAAAGGCAGGAGGTCAGTGATAAACAAACAACAAGCCTCATTTAAAGGGCAAGTGAAAAACTCAGTTCCAGACCCCTGATAAGTTTGAAGTTAATGGGCATCTTTTCACTGACTTCTTTCCATTGACTTCAGCCAACTTAGGATCAGGCCATAAGTCATTGCCCGGTGCTTTGAGAGTACTTCGGCGTACATTGTAACAAAAAAAAAGGGACACATTTATTTATGGATCTCCATTATAGTCAGTGGAGTTACATCAGGCTATTATCTGGTTTTACACATCTAGGGTGAGATGCTGATCTCATTAAGTTTTATCCTGGTGCAAGTCCAGTGAAACAACACCTGATTTCACTGATTAAAATTAGCTCAAGATCAGAACCCCACAGGGGAATAGCAGCTCCAAAAGGTAATTAAAAGAATGCCATGTCCGTTTATTTTTACAATATGATTTAATTGTATTGTCACCAAATACTAGTCTAGACAAAGTCTTGTTAAAAGCTTTAAACCCCCCAGACTAGTTTTACATATTAGTAATTATGAATTGTTGTTGGCACATAATGGAATGTGCTAACACAAAAGCACTCTTACAATAACACTGCTAAAGTTACAAAACTCTATCACAGGGATTTAAAAAATAAAACCCAACCTTTTCTCCAGCTAGACAGGAACATTATTATTAGCAAAAAGGTGAGCTTTATGTTGGCATATTAGGCAGAGTGATGCACGAGAGTTTTAGAGGGACAAAAGGTTTCCATCTTAGACACCAGGATATCCAAAGGTGGTTTGGGCCAGTTAGTCTTGTGCTGCATGTGCTATGGCAAGATCTGTGTATGTGTCTGCGACTTGCTATAAAGGTACTAATAGTTGGTTGTGCCAGTAGCCAAGTGTAGATTTTTATGTTTACAACACCTACAGTGCAACACCAGCCCTATTTAGATGTTATTTATTTCAGTTACACTGAAGGTTCAGGGCCCCTTTGTGGAAGGCAATGTACAAACAGCTAAGAAAGGAGACAGTCCCCACACCAGAAAGTTTACGCCTATGTGTCTGACATAAAATAGGTGGATGAAACACACAGAGGTTGAGGGTACAAGATGAACTAAAAATAAAACATTTGGTGAATGGTTATATAAACACCACAGGACAAGCACAAAACATATTTTCTCCTCATCTTCTACCCTTCACCTCTGTTTGCACCTTTCATTCACTTGTTGCATGTCAAGCATATAGGTTGTAATACTTGCGTGTAGAGTGTAACTTCACTGGAACCTTATTATAATTCCACTAGCTGTTGATAATTCTTTATCAGCCCACAGCTATGACTTCTGCTGCTGCAGTCTCAGCAGCCTTCTGGGGATGCAAAGAAGGAAGCAGGATTTGCCCCACCACCTAAAAGCAAAACTCAACACTTACAGTGGTTCATGCACCAAGTAAATATTTTAGACATATTTTGGAGCAAAAAGAGAAACAGAAATTTAACAGAGATAATGAGGATGGAAGCTATTTGCAGCAAAGGGGACCCCAAACCCACAACCAGAAAGGCCACACATCAGCCAGAAGATTGATATCACCATGCAGATAGTGCATACTGTGGTGCGGTGCAAGGAGAGAGAAGCAAATAAAGCTGCATAGAAATAGAAACAAAATAAGTACTTGCAAAGTACAGCTGAAGTGCAGATTATGGCCAGGCAGGTGCATCTCCATTCAGCTGAGCAGTATTGCATCCAGACCAGAGCTCGAACCTAGATATTTAAACCTCAAAACCTTCATGACCTCAGAGTTCATAGGAGATGGAACAGCTTACTCAAACTTTCCAAAGACATTTTGTTTTGGTATTGCTATGAGCATCTTGCACTTGTTATCTCTCCTCCAGTGCATGAATCAAAGTAGTTTGTCTCAGAGACTAAATGGACCCTAATCTATTAGGCTGGGGGAAAGACGAACTAATCAAGAAGCAGAAGTTGTTTAAATTTACTTCTAAGGTGCCTGCTTTTTCTGGGGCTGTGAATCATGTTGAAAGGCAACACAACTCATTATCAATCACTACGCTATCCAGAGTGATGGGCAAAGAGAAGGAATACCAATGCCCGACAAAAAGAGGATTCCTTCAGTGGACCAAATCTTGAGAAGTGCAGAATACATAGACTGAAATCAATGGGACATTCAGATACTCCAAAACCCTCGGGATCTATCCAAAAAGGGCCTCATCCTGCCAGATGCTGAGCGACTTCCTGAAAGGTGCCAAGCTCCTACAATTCCTATTGACTTTGCCTTACAAGGCTGGACTGTCAGTTTATAAGAACTACAGTCTCTTTCTGGGTCCCATATAGCCTGTCACTTTATTGGCTCTTAACAAATATTCCTAGCAAATACAAATAAATCAATATAGTATATATGTTTTTAAAGTGCCCATCCCTATAGTTTCATCAGTCCTTAATCAAGAAGGCAGGCATCGGACATTGGAAGCACTGCTAGTATCCCTGCAGGAGCCGTGGCATACATTTGCAAGATGCACTATGCCCCAACTACGGTTCAGCTCAGCAGGGTGCCATGTTAATTATCATTCATTAGTGCAGCTACCTGCTGAGGGCAGCAGTTTAGAAACAGTGGGCTATCAATAAACCAAAATATTCCTCAATTGCCAGAAACCTTAACACAATGGAAGGCTATTACTGGTAATTAAGTGAACAATTTGCCAGCACTGAAATGGTAGGGTAGGTCAGTAAGTCTTCTCTGGATCCATAGATGGGTCCTGGGCATCCCCTGCTGTATGAGAAATACCTGCTCCACACCCAGGCTGTAACTGGTTATAATACAATGCAACTTTATTTGTACAGTGTCTCCTATACAAAGTATGTTCCTAAGCCCTTTTCCAAGCTTAATAGAGTAATTATGGTGAGTGATGGTGGTAAGGGGTTGATAGATTTAATATTTGGACGTGTTAAATATCACATTGTTTTCCCCTACTGGAAAATATGGTGCTTGGGCTAATCACGTCTAATGATGAAGTCCCTGCACAAGCACCTCTAGGAGCGCATGGGGACAGATCATCAAGTTAACACCACGCTCCCATCCCACCTGCAGGGAACAGAAAGGAGGAGTGGAGGCAGGCCTGAGCTACTCCTGCAATGAAGGAGGGCTCCCTCAGTTGCTTCAGGATAATCTTCCTGGCACCACAGCTAGCAGAGGCCAGGGGACACCTGTCTGCCCCCATTTCTGCTGCTGTGAGGAGCAGCTGCCACAGCTACAACTAGAGAAGTTTCCCTGGGGTGCTGGGGCTGGGAAGTTATGGTAGCTAAGTCAAAGGGGATATTGGGACAGGGCAAGGGCAGAAAGATTGGACAGCAAGCCTATGGAATTATGGGCAAGCTAAAAATATGGAACTGATGGTTTTATTTGTGGAGGAAATATGGGACAGATGGGGGTTTTTTGGAGTAGAGAGGAATACAGAACTGATGGAGTTGGCTGGAAAAGAGTATGGAATTGACGGATTTATTTGGAGTGGGGAAGAGCTTGAAATTGGCTTCTTTTATGAGGAACAGAAGCATATTGTTAGAGTCAGAGAATGTCATATGTACATCAGAATAAGGCAGAAAAACTCAGCAAATAAAAAATCTTGGCAGCACATCACTAACTAAACAGTGCGTTTTATTACCTGAAAGAGAAAATAACACAGAACCAGACCATTTGTCTGTCCGAACTGATGATTCTCTCATTTCATTTCCCCATGTTAGCAATGTTATAGACATCTATGGGATACTCCACAAAGGCTGAACCAGGGAAATCTGCAGGAGTGTTCAGTGGGAGGTCAGGAATTTTTAAGAGGTATCATTAAAGAGTGGTGTGGTTTGGGTCATGTTTCTTGTTAGACATCTTGTCAGGACATTGTCGAATCATAGATCATAATCTTTTTATATATTCTATGTGCTTATTAAACCCCATCTTTATCCATCAAACTGAATTAAATAGAAATTTATCAAACAAGTTCAGGGGCTAAAAAACTATCAAATTTCTCCAAACTAAGAGAAATAAATTGTGTTCTGGCCTGCCTTGTTAAGATAGTAGCCACCATATATGGCAGTTTAATGACTACTTATTTGCCAATTGCCTGAAATGAAATTGTAGCCTTTTTGATCTAAACACTTGCATTAAATGTCAAAGCTTCCTTGTGAAATAACTGTATCAAGTGGAACTCTTTGCCAGAGGATGTTGTGAAGGCCAAGACTATAACAGGGTTCAAAAAAGAATTAGATAAATTCATGGAGGATAGGTCCATCAATGGTTATTAGCCGGGATAGGGAGGGATGGTGTCCCTAGCCTCTGTTTGCCAAAAGCTGGGAATGGGCGACAGGGGATGGATCACTTGATGATTACCTGTTCTGTTCATTCCCTCTGGGGCACCTGGCATTGGCCATGGTTGGAAGACAGGATTCTGGGATAGATGGACCTTTGGTCTAATACAGTATGGCTGTTCTTAAACTGGACAGTGTGCTCAAATGACTGTAGTGCTGGGCTGAAATTCCAGAGACCTGGGTTCTATTCCTGATCTGGGTGACCTTGGACAAGACAATGTGCCTCAATTTCCCCCTCTGTAAAATTAGGATAATGATATTTACTCCTTTGGACAGCACTTTGAGATCTACTGATGAAAAGCGCTAGGTATTTATTATTGCTAGTAGCAGCAGCAGTAGCTGAAAAGCATAATTTAGTGTGAAATCTTGTCTAGTAGAAACAACACAGTATATTGTAATACAAACTGCATTTTAAAAATGTTGCCAGTATAGCATTCTCCTCAATGACTTTGTTGATTTTAATTAGAAAAGACCAGTTTCTAAAGGTGCCACAAACATTTTGTCTACTGTCTTCTAGATCAGTGTTTCCCAAACTTGAGACGTCACTTGTGTAGGGAACGCCCCTGGCGGGCCAGACTGGTTTGTTTACCTGCCACGCCAACAGGTCCAGCCGATCGTGGCTCCCACTGGCCGCTGTTCACCGCTCCAGGCCAATGGGAGCTGCTGAAAGCGGCGGCCAGTACGTCCCTTGGCCTGCGCCACTCCAGCAACTCCCATTGGCCTGGAGTGGTGAACCACAGTCAGTGGGAGCCGAGATCAGCTGGACCTGCGGATGCGGCAAATAAACAAACCGGCTTGGCCCGCCAGGGCTTTCCCTACACAAGCGGCGTCTCAAGTCTGGGAAACACTGTTGTAGATGAATCCCATAGACAGCAGTACCTTGGTGCCCAGATCATAGGACTAGCATTAATTTAACCTGGTCATTTGTAAGATCAAATTGGGGATTAATTCAGACAACTGTGGCAATAACTGCTTTATGCATCCAGCACATGCCCATCCTCAACTAATAGAAAGGTTATATTTCCCCATACAAAAAAGCAGCTCTATACTTACAGCCTACGAGTACTTTTATTTTAAAGTATGGAAAAACAAAAACCTAAGAGAGAACAAAAGTTACATTTCCAATGAGAGAGCATGGCCTGCATATCCTCCACATATGGACTGAAACAAATCTGAAAACAAAATGACTGCATCTAATCAGAGTTGTTAGAAATTTAAAGGAATAATGCACGCATATGAAAAAACCTGCAGCTTCTTAGCAATATCTGAGCCCTCAAAACTCAACGTGAAATGCAAAGCAAAACCATACCAACTTCCCTGTGAAAGGTGGGTAGCCATAATGTAAATGTGATTAAAGTAATTCAATTTTAGACACTATTGCACTTAATATATGTTGGTTTGAGTTTAGCTGGTGAACGTTAATTGGTGTCCGATCAGATCTGAAGATAAAATCTGATTATATTCTGGGGAATTTTTCCTCCACCTTCAAGACTGCTTTTCATATGAGCCATAAGGGGTTCTTTTATCCACCAGTATTTTTGCAAAAGATGTTATTGCCTGATTGAGTTATAATGGTTAGCAATACACTGACAGTGACCATAAAGGAGAAACAGCATGGATAGAGCACTGGCCAAGGATTGCAGAGACCAGGATTTTATTCCCTGCTCTTCCTCTGACCTGCTGTATGACCTTGGGCAAGTCACTTAATCCCTATTTGTCTCTGCCCTGCCCTTGATTTTGTCTGTCTTGTCTATTTGATTGAAAACTCTACAGGAGTGCCTCTTAGGGTATGTCTACGCTACCCGCCGGATTGGCGGGTAGCGAACCGTTTATCGGGGATTGATATATTGCGTCTCATCTAGACGTGATATATCAATCCCCGAACGCAGGCCCGTTTGACTCCGGAACTCCACTAGGGCGAGCAGCGGTAGCGGAGTCGACAGGGGGAGCCGCGGCCGTCGATCCCGCGCCATGAGGACGGGAAGTAAGTCAAAATAAGATACTTCGACTTCAGCTACGCTATTCCCATAGCTGAAGTTGTGTATCTCTCATAGACCCCGCCCCCTAGTGTAGACCAGGCCTTAGAATGTGTTGGTGCAGCACTTAACAGCAGCCAGGAGTCCTGATCTCAGTTTGGGGCCTCTACTGGTACATCTACACTGCAATACATGACCTGCGGCATGGCTGCGGCTGGCCTGGGTCAGCTGACTCAGGCAAACAGGGCTTGGGCTATCAAACTGCAGTGTAGACACTCTGGCTCAGGCTGGAGCCCAAGCTCTGAAACCCTGCGAGGTGCCTGTATCTTGACTTTTGGCTTAGCCTCATTACTGAGAGAATCTGTTGATTTCAATGTAGCTCTCCCCTTACAGGTAGGCCTAATAGGCCCGTAATCTCCAAAGGTGAAATTTGGATCTTAGTTCAGTTTCTGAAACACTCTACTGCCTAATGAATCTGTGGGTGTTTGGCGTATCTAAAACCTTGCCGCTGGATTACTTCACTCACAAGCTCACAGGACACAACAGCAAAACACAATGGTTTAGGACAAAAAGTCAAGAATTCCATATCCATGTAAAGCTGTATGGGGGGAGAGGATGGATATATGTAGACTATTTCATTAACAATAATCTAGCCAACATATTGGGGTTTCTCTGGTTTTTTGTTTCTTTGTTTTGAAAGTATGCCATGGAATCTCCAATGAAGACAGATGCTTAGGACCTTGGTTTTGTTGGAAGTCCGTATTTCCAGGAACATGCCATGCTTGAGCTTTCGTTCAGTACTAATCCAGAGGGAGGATCCCTGTGGTTGACTGCCAACACCGACACCAATACCCAGCTCACCTACGTTCATTAGCACTGTACAGATTTATCCCAGAGTTGCTAAGCTTCTGCAATCTAATGGACATGCGTCTGACGAAGTGGGTATTCACCCACGAAAGCTTATGCTCCAATATGTCTGTTAGTCTATAAGATGCCACAGGACTCTTTGCTGCTTTTTACAGATCCAGACTAACATGGCTTCCCCTCTGATACTAGAAAGCTAATGGAATCACAGCACAAGGTAGCGCAGCTGCTGCTTTGTGGGATTCCTATCTTTGTTGGTGTTTATTGAAAATGATACATCCCATCTGTTCCTGGATGCTCATTTCATGTTTTTCATCTTGTTAGACTTCCTGGTTCCAAAATGGCTTCTTTTGGTCCATGTGGAGTTAATAAGCAACTCTGGTGTGTGAGTGTATACGTAAGGACCAAGATGTCTTCTTTCATAAAAGTCTGTCAGTGATTTATTCCCTCTTCTGCTGAGTTCCTTCCTGTTCATTTCTCCTCGCACTTTTAGAGGGAGGGATGTTGTTTACATTAAGGATGTTTCTTGTGTTTACAGATAGGGAGGCATTTGTAAATGATTCTGAAGAGTTGTTGTTTCTGAGGAGTCTCTCTAAACTTTGATGAAAGAGTCTCTCCCATGTTAGTGGTTTGTATTCATTGCTTGTTTTAATTTATTTTGCACATCTTCAAAACAAGACAGTGGTATTGGTCAGTTCCTGCTGGTGGGATTCCATTACTATCTGCAGTTTTCTGAAGGATAAGCAGCCAGGACTTTATATGAGCATCATTTAGGGTGGTATGTTTGTGTCTGTGCATTTTTATTCTCATCTCCTTTTGTATAATTGAGTGAGACATGCAATCATGTGGTTTTATTTCAGAAAGCCATCTCTTTTTTTCCCCTCTAAGTACTGGTGCCGAGTTTTAGTCTCAACAGCCTCATCAGTATTAATGGTGTTTTAGAACAACGATGCTTTTTTGTTTCAGAACAGAGCAGAGACCTGCTTTACAAAAGAACTTGTGTGTGTCACTAATTAATGTGTTGGGGTTTTTTTAGTGCTATTTAAAGAGCTCATCTCCTGCTTTTGGGAACTTCAGGATAATTAAAAATACATGTATCTTAAACAATCCTTCCTGATGCAGTGTTGTCCTATTCAATAATAGATTATCAGGGTTGGAAGGGACCCCAGGAGGTCATCTAGTCCAGCCACCTACTCATAGCAGGACCAATCCCCAACTATTTTTTTTGCCCCAGATCTCTAAATGGCCCTCTTAAGGATTGAATGCATAACCCTGGGTTTAGCAGGCCAATGCTCAAACCACTGAGCTATCTCTTTCCCCCTGCCTGCAATGTATGGATCAAAGGGATAGTTCCTCATGGAAGTGTAATCATTCTCTGTGTGTGTGTGTGTACTCCTCTGTGCATGCTCCATAGACAAGCTGACTCAGGAATAATTGTCAACTAAAGGGTTTAGTCCTAGGGCTCAAGCTGCCAACGAACCAGCTTTTAGCTGTGGAAGCCCAGGTTCAATCCCTGGTGATAACCAAAATGGCAGTCTTTACAACAGGAGCGCAAAACTAAGGGTTTTCATGTAGTGAAATTTTCCAACATTACAACATTTGCTGTGAAAATGGAAACATTTTGCAAACAAGCCATAAACACATGCATAGGGGGGTGCACCTATGAAAGACCTGGCCTTCGAAGTTTTTTAGGTCTAGGCTTAAACATGAGTAAAAGGGACCAAAATCTAGCCTTTTAGTACATTTTTTTTAAGATTAAGCAGGGGAGGAACGGGGAAAACACCAATCAAACAAGAATGAACAAAAGTAAAGCCTCTATCTGTGAGGACAGTGTGCAGTTCCTCTGACTGTCTGCATAGAACTCTGAGACCAAAATGGCTGCTCAGCTCTGCAAATGGAGCAATTGCTTAAAAAACCAAAGGCATCACAGGTTTATAACTATATACAGTACCGTTTTCCCTGTTCCCTTTCTCTATCAAACATTATTCACGTAGCTGAAGTTGTGTAATTTAGATCGATCCCCCCCCACCCCACCGCAGTGTAGACCAGAGCTAAGATGTTTACTACTTATTTCTTTAGTGGCTGATTCTGATTTGATGGCCTTGTCTGATTATTACTTCTTTCATCTTTTTCTTTCCCTCCCACTCCTCAATTTTATAATCAGCCCACACAAACACTGGGCATCACACCACAAAAATGTGGATACAGGACTGAATTTGACATTGTCTCTTCACTTCTTCCCTAATACTATTCCCTAATGGTCATGAAGTGGTTTAGAATATCTTCCAATATAGACCTGAAGGCTCAGTAGTCAGAAACCTGGTACCAGTAAGCACAGTGCCCAAAGTGAAGTGCTCAGTCTGAATCAGGATGAAATTCAAGGTTTAACACCATGTATTGGATAAATAAAATTCCTAGTACAGTACTATTGGGAGCGGAGGTTCCTGAACAACAGAGCAGTGCTCAGACCTAAGTAAACCATTCTAATCAGTTTCTTTGATGAACTAACAAGACTTCAAAACACAGCTAATGGGTTTTGGAAAATCTGACCCAAATGCCTATATTTTCCTATCTTCTGAGATAGCTTTGAAGAGTAGCTGCAAGTCAAGTGTTTAGCTTCTGTGGAGAGTTTCTACATTTAATATGGATAGGATGAAAATTGAGGTCCTAACCTCTTGTTTTCATTTTGGATTCAATGGCATTTTTCATGATGCCCCAGTGTCCTGGGCAAATTGTTGTCAATTATACTTGGCCAAATCCTGACTTTCTTTAATTCATCCTTACCCAAGCAAAATTCCCATGGAAGAAATTGAGTTCTATGGAAATTTTATCTGAGTAAGGGCTATTGGATTAGGCTTAAAGATGGAGCCTCATATACAGTACTTTACTTTTGAAGGCTTCTGAATTACTGGACAGCTGTGTAAAAGAAATAAAATAATTAAATATGGTTCTAAAATTTTGCCACTCATGAAAACTCTTCAACTGTCACCTTGCAAGTGGATGAATGGCTAATGGAGTGACTAGTACTTTCTCTTAATGTTGGAAGATTACAAAATGGCTTCTGCTTAAAGCAAAATTTTGAATCCTACCCAAACTCTACATACAAAGTCAGAGTGCCTTGAAATTTGGTATAAAATATATTAATATAAAACCAGCCTTCGAACTAATCTGATTCTGTATGTGGATCCCTATATATGTATATATGTATATATGTATATTCATTAATTAAATCCTAGCTAGAACCATCCCTGTTCCACTTGCATACACAGCTTCTGAGCAGAGGGCCAAAATCTATGGATCTGCTCTTAAATCTGCAATTATTGTTTTGCTTATATCACCAATTTTTGCCTAGCAAAATAATATCTTTGAAAGAAATATTTTTAGTGCTTGTCTTGGCTCTTTTTAGAGAGTATGCAGGTAACTATAAAGTAAGTGCAAAAACACAGTACACACATTTTAGGTGGATTTTTGTTATCAGATTTCTTGTATAAAAGAAGGAACACAAGTGCGGTGTTACTATATACAAGTGCATGATCGGAGGATTGATGCAGAAATGTTAGACTCTGAGAGGCTCCCTAGGAGCTTGTATAAAGTTTTTATACATATGTGGATATGTGAGTATTCTCTCAATCCTGGAAACTTCTAATGTCCCCATTCCCAACACAGTATGCAGGTGTGATTGCTGCTGTAATGCAGACTTGTACAATGATTTGTCTGTGTAACAGTCTTGGTTTTTCCATGAGAAACATATAAACAAAAATAGATCAAAGAAAACCTCTACAAAATGTTTTGTCTTTTCACAAAAACATGACTCCTGCATTGCTGTGTGCACTAGCACATGGTGGTACGTGTCTGTAAACTGCGGTACCTCAATCAGAGTGCTCATATGGGCACTTAGTCCTAAAAAACGAAAATGAGTGCTCTAATATACATGGTCAGGTATGAAAATTAGCCCAGTGTGTCAAACTCTCAAGGACTAGGTTATCATGTCATCATTATGAACCAGCTGGTGTTACCTAAGAATGTCACAGAGTATCAGTGGATCATTCCTTTCTTCTCATTTTCCAGATATCTTTTGCCCCAGTGTTATGCTGTAATTGGTTTGTGTAACATACCTTGTAGCTACATTAGAGTTTTGTGGGGGATGTTTGTTTCTGGTGTGGTGATTGGTTTGGGTAGGACATTTCTGCTGAATCATTAGCCTGAAATGCAAAGAAGGTAACTTGAGAAAGAAGCTTACATTTCTGTAGCACTTTGCAGCAGATGTCTCCTATTTACCGCTTTATTTTATTGCTTAATGACTGCATCTCAAGTCATTGAACAATTTGACAGATATTTATTTGTAAAACATGATTCATTTAGTCAGACACTTGTGGAATAGTTCTTATGCCAGTTCTATAGATTTTGGTAGAAGTTTCTAAAGATGCAAACATTCAAGTAAATTGCTTTTGTCAATAGCACATCCACTTTTTAACGTTCTTTATTGTGCACAAATATTCAAGTTGACAAAAAAGTGTTGGTGAACAGACTTCAGGGACTTCTGGATTTTAATCAGCCACAAGCACTGGCAGGGCTCAGAAGTAATTTCCTAACTATGAATCACCTACAGACAGTGAATCACATACTAGAGAAGATTGCCAAATAAAACAAGCCATCATGTATAGCTTGCATTGACTGGACTATGGAAAGGCCTTTGAAAGAGAAGCCACCACAAAAGCAGTGAAATAAAGAGAAATAAAAGAATTTAACAATCGACACATCGCAAGTAGTGAATGGTGATGTTTAAGCTTGACAAAGAAGATAAAAAAATCACAATGTCAGGCAAGGAGACAAATCCTACTTGAAAACATTTCACTACTTGCTCGGAGAAGCACTTCCTGTACCATCACGGAGAAGAGAACAACGTCAAGATAAACTTTATGCACGTGTCCCCTCAGATTTCTAGGTGATATGATTGTTCTTTCTGAAATGCCCAATAACCCTGAAACAATAACTAGAGAACTGAAATAATGTTTAGTGCACATAAGAAGAATGGTGAGAGAACCTTTAGAAGGCTAAGCAGTCTCAGAGGGTCTGATTCAGCTTTCAATGATGTAAATGGAAGTCTTTCTATTGACTTCAATGGACTCTGGATCCGGCTAATAAAGAGCAAGCTCCTTTGGCTTAAAAAAAAAAAACCAGGTTTTAGGTACACTCGTATTTCTACCCTTCTGCGGAGCCATAAAACTAGCACTCACAAAGAAGCAAAATATATGCTTAAGGTTCCTCACACAGACTAGTGAAGAAATGAATGTTTAAGAAGGTAAATGAAAGATAACTCTGAGACAGTAGACAATTGCATGGGCTGTAGATAGGTCATATTCCAAGAAGATGAACTAGAAGATAGAATACAATTTATTTTTTGATATTTTCCTTCATAATGAAATATCCCAATGTGCTTTCCCAAGTAGTGAGAACAGCGTTAGTAGAGCAGTGACCCTACTAGCAGACAAAGCTTCCATTAAAATATTCCTGTGTTTCACTCTGTTATGTCAATGTTCGATAAACCCTTAGAATTGTACATTGTAGGAGAGCAGTAAATTTATCTGCAGCACAAAATATTTGAGTGCAATGAATCAAGGTAACCTTTCTATACTGCTCGGGTCGTGCTCATCTGTAAAGTATATTTTCTTGTTTTCTTTATGTAGCATAATTGTAAATAAAGGCTAAGCAAGTTTCAAAGAAGTTATTGTTGTAATTGTAAATGACCACAGACATCATGTATGGACTGGAGAAAATCATTCCAAAGCTTAATGAGAAGAAGGATGAATGGCTTTAAGCCTATGGGTCTCCTATATAACAAACAACTAGAATGACTATATGGTACTTCATGATAAGATGAAAAAGAAGTTGTTAACCATGTGAGGCCCATTATGCATTAATTGAATGTAGATCTAGACATCTGTTATGTATTCATCCAGATGAACCCCTGGTAAAGAGCATAAAGAGGATAGAAAATGAGGGCAAGACACTGAAATAGCAAAAGAGTAGGGAGATTGGGGAACTAGATGGCTCCGAGTATTGGCAATGGAACTAAGAGCCTTTCACCTAGATGTCAAATCCATTGCAGTGACAGAAAGTTGCTACCTCTGAAGGCTGGTTAGTGGCTTCTGTCAAGTGATCTCCTCCCAGTTCCTGGAGGATAGGTGTTCATATGAAAAATCACTATCATAAATTGGCACCCTGTTTGGTAGACAAAGAAAGAGATGCATGAACATCATGGGCTTCTCTTATAGATGCCCCATCCCGATAAAATTTGACTATTCCTGGAACATGAATACACACAGCAGGGGAGCAAATAAAGCTGAAGCAAAATCATCTTAAAACTGCAGCAAATACTGTCAGGAAAGTGTTGGCTTTGTTTGCACAGCTCTGCACACCTCTTGCACCCTCATTTCCCTATCCCTTCTTCCTATGATGGGAGTGGGTTGCCTCTTTTTTTAATATATTCAATTTTGGGGACAGAACACTCCTTTCCCATGTCCTACTTGGTCGGAATACACCCTAGTGCCATGACAATATATGCAGGCAGTGGTGTTTTAAATTCTGGCCTATTTCTGGCTGTATGAAGGGTGATTAGATAAAACCTAAAATTACTATCTAATACCAGAAAAACAAGGAACTAGTTAGCTAGGGTAACACAGAGCTCAGCCTTTGTTCTCAGCTGTGAAGAGTTCTGAAACTAAGTTATAAATTCTCTTATTTGGGAGTTTATAATTACACAGTGTTATTTCCAGTTGGCAACTGGCCCTTCTAGTTAATTTGTCTTTAAAAATATACATTTTTTTAACCTGTAAAGAGAAAATCTGAGCAGTTCCTCTGAATAGCCACAAGAGAGCACTAAGCAATTAAAACTAGGGAAAGGACTCTCATTCTCCTCTCATTTCTGAAGTAGACTTTTTGGTAAAGAAAAATGAAACAGTGACAGGCTTAAGAGAAAAGACACCAGATATTTTACAGGACTTCTTTCTTATATAATGAGCTTTAAATAAAATTCACACTAGGAATATAACCCATGACTGATTAAATCCCAAAACTGTCTTTCCTAAATTACAAAGAGTCTGAGTTTTCCAGTACTTTTTGTTATTTATGCCTCTGTTTATTTTTTCAACGTTATTTTCTGAGGGGATGAATCGATGGATGCATAAATGGATGGATTAGCTATACAAATATTGACTAGCCGAGAGGCTAATAGCTGTAAAATATTGCCCCAGTTGTTGGAGAAGGGGAGGGAGACTTAGTTAATGAGCGTGTGATGTTATTGCTTACACGTAAAGGCTGGTTAATGATGACTGGCAGAGGAGAAGACTATTTCCTTACCTATTCTGTCTATTTCCTCGTGCTGATGTTGAATAAGATCCATGCTTTATGTGATCGAAGGACCTTCCCACCATAGATAATTTAAAGGAAAGCTGTTCCAGTTTAATTTTTTTTCTCACACTTTAAATACATTGATAAGACCCATAAACAGTGCTACTTTCAGTGCTTGATTTAAGCCAACAAAAGTATGGGCATTCAGAACGGATGCTGATACATCCTCCTTGATTCACATTGCTACCAGGACATATTTCAGGGATCTCAATATAATATCTACAGCACATTGAGAAAAGCAACAGGAGGTAAGGCTGGAGAGTTGGCTCTAGCCTTGAGTTTCTTTGCTTTCAGTGATTTAAGTCATATTCTAATTGTAGAAGTTGACCTGTGCTAGCAAAAGGAAATGCAGTTTTATGATGTGCATAAATAGCAGGTTATGGGATCCACTGTGGAAAGATCATTTATGTACAGACTTGATGTTTCAGCCAGGCTTTTCTAAACCTGTCAGACAATATTAACAGAGAGTCTAGTCATAAACTTCAGGTCACATACAGAACATCCAAATCCAAAGACATATGTTTACTTGTGTAATCTGTGGACTGCATATTTTACCAATCATGTAAAAACAAAAATCAAGCTGCAGTTCTTTTTTACATTGGATGATAGCAGGGTAAAGAAAACATGCCCATTTGTGGGATGGACAGATGGGCGTGCATGCACACACACCAAACCCAACATTTTCAATGAAAACCAGGCCCAATGTACTGACTTCAGCGAGATATTCTTGATTCATATCTGTATAAAGGAGGCCTTTTGACTCCTGTGAAATGAGTTTGGAGGCCTCCATTCGGATATAGGTGGGTGGGTGTCACACTCCAAATACTTTTATTACAAATGGAATTGTTGGAACCTTAGCAACCTTCTTAGCAGTCTCAGTTAAGACGTTGAGGACTGAAAGGATTTGGACCTGCTTTCTCGCAGCTATAGAATCCCTCTAATCAAAGCTTAGGCATCTTGCTGGTACAGCCTAGGGAACTGTGCGCAGTCGCTTCCTGTGCTATGCCTGTTCTTCAAACAGAGGACTTGAGATTGAGATTTTCGAAGGGGGAGAGGGGAGCCTGTAGGTGCCCAAGTTGTAGTGACTTTCAGTGGGAGATGGGTGCCTAACTCCTTGAGGGTGCTTTGAAAATCCCAGCCCACTCCCCAGTGCTGCCAAGCTGGAATCTTTCAAGAGCAAATAAAAGACACTTAAAAACAACAAACAAATTAAACTGTGATATAGCCCCATGTGCTTTTGTACATTCGGTGCCCTGTGACTGAGACACTCTGGCTCCACTAGTTCAAGCAATTTCCTCTTATTTTACTTAAAAAAAAAACAACAACAAAAACCTTGCTTTTGCTTTTGCTTTTCTAAAAGCAAGGCAAGCTTGCACATGCTGTCGGAGAAATGAACATGGTGTTATGGCACAGTCACATTAAGACTGAGCACCTCTAATACCTAAGACTATTTTAAATACACCTTTTCAACTTTTTTGGTGCTGAGTCTGCCATAGGCCTGGGTGTGTATGGATTGCAATGGTTTAGCTTTGCTGCTACCCACTTGGATAGGGGATGAATGGTACTTGAAGGATTCTTTGGACCAAATTAAATAAATAGAAGTAACTAAATAAAATCAGGTCAGTGCATAACAACAGACGAGGGGCTTATTTTTATCTGTATAAGCTTTCACTGCATAAGGGACAGGATACTACATGCCTTCAGAACATAAGAATGGCCACGCTGGGTCAGACCAATGGTCCATCTAGCCCATTATTCTGTCTCCAACAGTGGCTGGTGCCAGATGCTTCAGATGGAGTGAACGGAGCAGGGCAATTTATCAAGTGACCCATCCCCTGTCATCCAGTCCCAGCTTCTACAAGTCAGAAGTTCTGCGGATACCCAGAACATGGTGTTGCAGCCCTGACCATCTTGGCTAATAGCCATTGATGGGCCTATCCTCCATGAACTTATTGAATTCCTTTTGACCCCAGTTATGCTATTGGCCTTTACAACATTCCCTGACAATGTGTTCCACAGGTTGACTTTGCATGTGTGAAGAAGCACTTCCTTATATTTCTTTTATATCTGCTGTCTTTTAATTTCATTGGATGATCCCCAGTGTTACATGAAGGGGGTAAATAAGTCTTTTTCTACACACCATTCATGAGTTTATAGAACTCTGTCATATCCCCCTTAGTTGTCCCTTTTCCAGGCTAAAGAGTCCCAGTATTTTTAATTTCTCCTCATATAGAAGATGTTCAATGTCTCTAAGCATTTTGTTGTCCTTCTCAGTACTTTACATGAGTTCCTTGATTGCTGTGTGATTTGTGCACAAAGTATGAGATGCTCAGAACAGGCACTGGAGTTGATGGCGCATAGGAATGTCATGAGATAATTTCATTTCATCACCAGGCACCACTGCATCATCACTGGAAGGATACACTGGATAATGATGGATACTATCTTGTGTCTTACATCAATAGCTTAAATTAACAGTCTCTGAACGAAAAGAAAAACAACAGACATCTGCTGAGGAAAGCAGGCCTCACATTAAAATAACATTCTTCTGAGATTCAGAAATTGACATGTACATCTTTTATTTACCATTTCCTTATTACTGAGGTTTGCTGCAGGTTTTACAGGGTCTTACAAGATGCTACCCAACCTTAGCTTCTGTTCATCCCAATCCTTCCCCCATCACAGCTGAGATCAACTTTTCACAGGGTCTGAGACAAAACCCCAGGACACATTCTCATTGATTTCACTGAGCTTAGCTTCAGGTCCAGGAGGATTTCTAGTTCTGCCTTTGGCACGATGAGGCCCTAATTTAGATATCTTGTCATTCAAGAGCAATATCACTAATTATGTTTGTACTTCCTTAGCATAGAGGCTGAAAGGCAGAAAACCCCATGTTAATGTGAAAAGATTGTAATTATGTAAATTTATTCAACTGACAGAGCGCAAATGTTAGGTTCAACATACTCCCCTCCTTCCCATAGAAAGTGCTTAGAAAGACTTTTATAGTGTCTAGTGGTGAAGCTGTTGGGGGAGAGAGGTAAATCTCCTAAGTGAAATACTTTATACTTATGAGTTCCTGCATAATAGCGATCTATTTCTTTAAACAAACGTGGATTTACGGGAGAACAAAAACAAACTCGGTGTCATGATGCCCTAGGGAGAACAAAGCCAATCATCTAAAAGTCAAGTCAGATTCTCACAATATTGTTTCATTCCATACGTTTGATCATCTGAAAATGTTTTCAGAAGTTAAAGCTTTCCCTTCTGATGTGTCTTGTACTCAGTAAATCTTGTTTATATCAGCTGTAAGCACATCTCAACTGAATATATAAAATTAATGTCTAAGTGCAGAGAACAAAAATAATCATTCCGAAAAGTGTTTAAGGTAAAATCAAGATAGAATTGCAAAGCTCCTAGTGGAAAACAGATTCTGATGATGTGAGATGACAGTCAAGCTGCTAAAGACACCTTCTGGATCTGTTTTAAAAATTGCTTATTAACCACTTCAATAATAAACACAAAGATTAAGAGTATGTAATAAAAGAAAAATCTGTTGAATATTTCACTTGATTGCCGTAAGCATGGTATTTATGCCACTTGAAAACACTCCATTGTTGACTCTGTAATGTGATTCAATGTTGACTCCAGGGTTAATGATTTTTAGGGAATCTTTCATTGGCCTTATAATACTGTATAAAGCAATTAAGATTTGTGTGCCATGTCGTTGGGTTGGCTTGGTTTTTTTTTAAACGTAAGCACGTTATCAAAGGAATTTAAATGTATTGTTTAATCACCATAGTAGGCCACTTTCTGGGATGGCCATACACTTTGGAAGTGGGGAAAAGTACCAGAATACTAATTAATTTAGTATTTTAAGGGCCTAGTCCTGCAAACCCAGTGAATATCTTTAGTCACATATTAGCAGTTCAAATTAGGGACTGATCCTGAGCGGGGTGGAGCAATGAGGTTACTCACCATACCCTCATTTAGTAGGCATGTTCTGCTTAGTGTTTGCTGGATCAAGCCCTAAGATGTGGTTTAGCAGTAATTGTGGCCAATTCAACTGTACTTGCAAGAGAAATGTCAGGGTATGTTTAACATTCACTTAATTATATTTTAACCCATTCTCAAAGTCACATTAAACTGAGAACAGTGGTGGTTGAAGAGAGATGAACAAGAAATCTGTTCACATGTCATTTGGATGTGAACTCTACCAATTCTACAAAGAGCAGAGATTTAGCAAGAAACATTAGGTCCTTAAAAAGGACCTTGTCTGTACCAGCAGCTAAAAAGTTATCCATTGGAGTATGATTTCTGAAGCATGTTGCTAAAGAGCAAAAAGGAGTCTTTTTCTTAGCTCTTTGGAAAATATATTTGCCCCGTTACTTGCCGTTTGCAGACACTTATGCTTCCTTAATTGTTTTTAAGATGCAGTTGTTGTATGTTAAAAAACAAAATCTTTCAGGAGCTGATTTCCCAAAACATTACCAGCGGGCACCGCATGGATATAGCCTGCACAGCAATTGTTGACTAATAATATGTGCTTTGTAAAAAATTAACAAAAAAAACAAAAAAGAGAAAGAAACAAACTGTTGTATGTTTGTGTTGGGATATATTTAGAGAGCTCTCTTATTGTTAAGAGTTTAGGAACTTTTCAGCACAATAATCAGTGGTATGTCATTCTGGTATTGTTAGCAGAGTCCTTTCTATTGAATTTTCAAGATGTTGTAAAATGAGATTATGTGAGTAGCACCTCTAGACACTTTTTCCCATCATTGTGTTGGTATCAATCGCTGACTTCCACTGTTTCTCCTGGTATTAAATAGAAATGTTGTTTCCCACTGAGCTGATTGGAGAATTTATAATGCATGACATAACTGATAACCCGTCTGAGATTGTGCATTGTAGGATTCTAACTGCAAGAGATTTTTAGACAACAAAGTAGGTGGCCATTAGACTGTGAGACAGACTTTAAAAAAGAGGATTTATTGGGATAATTGTTTCAGCTGAGAACAAGGGAACAATGCAAATGGATTTGGTTTGTGAGGCTGATATTTCAGGTTCTAGGGAAAATATATTTATTTATTTTTGTTGTTAGAAAACTGGGCAGGGTGAATTCTCTTATGATCAAATTCTAAGCTGAGAAACTGTGGGGCTCCCAATCAACCCTCACCAATGGCAATGCTGGATTAAAGCAGAATTCAATGCCCTGCGGGACCCCTCACATTTTCCACAGAGGAAATGTTATAAATTCAGTGACTGACTAGTGGTGGAGGAAGTTATGTTCTGGAACTAGCAATAACCGAAGGAAGCCGGGTTTTTTGGTTCTTTATTTTTTTTTAATAAGGCAAAATAATGAATTGTTTTGAGTTAGGTTCTATTTTATCCGAACTACCAGTGTCTGGGGAAGATGGAGGCCAGGGGAGAATTCTCATGAAAAGCTCTAGATTTGTGCTACCTCAATTAGGCCAAGGCAAGGTGGTTTGGTTTTGCAAAACTTCCTCAGCTGAATTTTAATTTTTGCACTGAAGTTCAAGAAGGTTGTTTTTGTCCGTGTGGTGCAGAACACACCAATGTCTATGTATGCTGCCATTGGCTACCTAGCTCATTAGTGCCTGGTGTGATCTAGTTCTTCATCAGCTTCCCAGTTCCAACACTTCCCTGTCATCTATGCCTAGCCCAGCACAGCACCCAATCCCTCCCATATACTTGATCCATGAGCTTCCCCCCTAGCTTCAGGATATCCAAAACCTTTCCCATGTACCATGTAGAAGGGCTATAGCTTTTTACCAGCACATCCATACAGCTTGTTGCTATTCAGGGTGCAGAAGGGATGGTGAAAAATAATTACTGAACATGGTCAGATGTGCTCCATGTGAGGATCTTGGCCTGGCAAGAATTGAAACCAAATTAGGGTAGCCAACTTTCTGCTTGCACAAAACCAAACACCCTTGCCCCCTGCCCTGCCCCTCCTACTAGGCCCCACCCCCCCTCACTCCATCCCACCCTTCCTCTGTCATTTGATCTCCCCACCCTCACTCACTCATTTTCACCAGGCTGAGTCAGGGGGTTGGGATGTGGGGGGGGTGTGGAGGTCTCCAGCTGGCAGGTGAGGGCTCTGGTATGGGGCCAGGAATGAGGGATTTGAGGGGCAGGAGGGGACTCTGGGCTGAGGGACTTGAAGTGTGGGATGGGGCCCTGGGCTGGGATGAAGAATAATGTGAGGGCTCCAGCTGGGGGTATGGGCTCTGGGGTGGGGCTGGAGATAAGAGGTTTGGGGTGCAGGAGGGGGCTCTGGCCTGAGATCGAGGGGTTTAGAGGATGGGAGGGGGCAGAGAGTTGGAGCATGGTAGGGGGTCAGGAGGTTCAGGCAATTACCTCAAGCAGCAGTAAGGTGGCAGTTACCTCAAGTAGCTCCTGGAAGCAGCGCATGCCCCTCCCCAAACTCCTATGCGGAGGCACAGCCAGAGAGCTCTGTGTACTGCCCCATCCACAGGTGCTGCCCTTGCAGCTCCCATTGGCTGCAGTTCCTGGCCAATGGGAGCTGCAGAGCTGGTGCTTGGGGCTGGGCAGCGCATGTAGGAGCCGGAGGGGAGACATGCTGCTGCTTCTGGGAGCCACACCAGGCAGGGAGCCTGCCTTCGTCCTGCTGCGTTGCCTACCAGGCTTTTAATGGCCTGGTCAGTGGTGCTGACTGGAGCTACCAGGGTTCCTTTTCGACCAGGCGTTTTGGTTGAAAACCAGACACTTTGCAACCTTAAACCAAGTTCTGGCACTTTTTAGATGAAAGACCACAAGTAGTTGCTTCTCATGTTCGACAAAGACTAGTTCTCCGTCTATTTTTCCAGGCCTTCAGTGAGGAGGAGAGTAAACCTAGAGTGTGGTCCTCTGCTAGAGCTGGGCAAAAGTTTTTAGCTAAAGCTTTTTTCTGTGGGAAAAAAAGCAGATTCAGAGACATCAGCGAGTTTTGTTAATTTGTATTGTTTTTGTCAAATTATTTGTATTAAACTTCCTGCTTCCCCCACAAAACTTCAGAAAAACTCAAAACGTTTCATTCTGACATATTCTAAATGCAACATTTCAATTTTTCAATTCAAAATGACTTTTTGTTTCAAAGTTTCCTTCACATTTATTTTTTCTTAAAGCTCTTGAAATTGTAATGAAAATTGTTGCTGTGGATTGAATAAAACATTGTGTTCCACCTGAAGTGTTGTGGGGTTTTTTTTCAATTCAGCAAAAATTTCATTTTTGGATTAACCAAAATTGCCAACAAACTAATCCATTATTCACACATCTGTATCCTTTGTGCCAGGGTTAGAGCTTTAGTACTGGGTGCAATTTCTGGAGTAATTGTGTAACTCTTCGGTAGTGAAAGCATCATAACCATTTCCTAAAAGAGCATCAGTGAATCAAGACCATGAAGTAAGAGCAGCTGACTGTTTGGAATGTGTGTGGGGCAATGTAGCTGTTGCAGTGAACCTTGCGCTTAGAAAATTTCATGGGCATGGAAAGGGTCTGCCAGTTCCAAAGGTATTCCCTGCCTTTAAATGTGGGGCGTTATGGGCGTAATGGGATGTGCATTTTTTTATGGGCACATCTGTTGGCTCTACTTTTCAATGGTTTCCCCTAAAGCTGAGCTACTAACTAAAGTGGAAAGAAAGTGTTAAGATAGGATGATTCCTCTGAACTCCACATTTGGCAACTATGTGTCAGTTTCAAATTCAAAAACATTCAGCATGTGTTGTTTTTTTTTTTAAAAAATGAACGATTTCTGCCAGGAAAATAAGGTAATGCCTTAACAGACAGTTGTGGTTTTTTCCCTGGAAAAATAGACAATGAATCATTTATTTGCCTATTTGGAGGCCTGGGGGGAAGCTCATGGCAGGACTGTTGTTGTTTTTATTGCCCAGAGGCCGCAGTCAGAATTGGGCTGCTATTGTGCAAGCAGTGTGCAAACACAGAACAGTCCCTGCCATGATGAGTCCCTAGAATCTCGTCACAGGGAAGATGCAATAGTGAGTGTGATATGGAAGAGATAGGAATGGGGGTGGAAGATTACTAACAACACATGGTGCCACAGCTAGCTGGGTCTAAATCATTTTAAAGGGTTTATATATAAACCCACATGCACGTACACAGCGGCTTTTCAGAATTTGATTTGATTTATTTTTATAACTTTGAGACATATCAATATTTATTTTTGAGCTATTTTATTTTTATCGATATATATGTTCACAAAAGCATGGGTGGGGTCAGGCAATTATTTAATGAAAGTAGACATCGATATTCAAAAAGTTACAGCATTATAACCATTAAAACACAAATTGTCAACATCACACATCAAAATACGCAAAGTAAATACCGATAAAATTACCATTAACAAGTTCCCAAGAAAACATTTTTTTCACTTTGCCTAGCAGTAAATTTCAATTATCATCGATGGAAATCTTTTTTCTTTGATTTGCATGTGTGTGTATGGTACCAACATTCAACTGATTAAAAATCTAATCCTTCCAAGCTCCTCTCTTCCTTTCTCTCTTTCTCTTATATACATATATATAGATATATTGTAAAATTAAGATCAGCTTTTTATTGCAGTGGTTAACAGCCCAGATCTTGGCTCTTTTACCTTGAAAAACTAACCCTTGCTGAGTTATTTCTAACGCAGGAATTGCCAGGTCATATAAGAGCATTGAAGTACTGTCTAGTACAGTACCTTGTCGCTAGTAGTGGTTAGTACCAGATACATCATCGAAAGGTGTAAAGTGACAAAATGGACACTGATGCAATACGTGTTATTGTAGCCATGTTGCTCCCAGGATGTGAGAAAGACAAGGTGGTGAGGTAATAACTTTTACTGGCCCAACTTCTGTTGATGGAGGAACCAATTTTTTGTGCTTCAGAGAGCTCTTCCTCAGGTCTGGAGAAGGTAACCAGAGTGTCACAGCTCAAAACAAGGTGGGACAGATTGTTAACGTAAGGGCTTCACACATGTTGCAGGAGACCACTTAAAATGAAATGGGCATGTAACACCTCCACACTTGTAGGGCAAAGGCGGGTTAGTAGGCAACAGACTATTACAAATTGTAATGAATCCTAAAACCAGTGTCTCTGTTAAGTCCATGTTTTTAGTGTCCATCAAACTTATAAATTTAAGTCCTCAGGCTCATCTTTTGAAGCTGTTGTGCAGGTTTCCTTTGAGGATGAGGACTCAGAGGTCAGATATGGAGTGATTGTTTTGTGAAAAGTTCACCCACAGGTGATAAGGTGTTTTTGTCTTTTATCATTTTTCTGTGCAAGTTCATTCAAGAGCATAATGCTAGTCTGGTTTTACCCACACAGGTGCAGTTGGGGCATTTGATGCACAGGATGAGGTATACCACATATTGTGATAGGCATTTGTAGGACCCATGAATCTTGAAAGGTGTGTTGTGATGGGTATTGATCATCACAGCAGTGGACATATATCTACAGGTTTTTTTATCTGTTATTCTGGCAGAACCTGGTGCTGCTTTGAATTGGTGTGTCCTGGTCTGTGGTGAGCTTGCTTCTGATGATGAGCTTGGTGAAGTTGGGTGGTTGTTGGAAGCTCAAAAGAAGGGAGTGAGGAAAGATGCCTTTCAGGATGCGATCCCAATCAAGTGTGGGTAGTAACTGTTAGATGATACCTGATATGGGTTCCAGTGTGGGGTGGTAGGTAACAACCAGTGTGCAGTTGTTGAGATTTATTTTTTCCTGCATTGGGGCAAGTTCTCTCAGGGTATTTGGGTGGCCCATTCCATGATATGATCTTCTTCTCTGGTAGAGTGTCCTTGTCTAGTGAAGGCAATTTTAAGTGTGTTAATGTGTGTATCCCAGACTTTATCTTCAGAGCATATTCTGTGATATCTATGTGCCTGGCTGTAGATAACAGATTTCTTGCTGTGTCTGGGGTGGTTTCTGCAAAGGTAGGTGTGGCAATCCATGGGTTTCTTGAATGAAGTTTCTGAAGCTGATTGTTGTGTCCATGAAGTTGATGCTGGTGTGGAAGTGTTCTCGAAAGTGTTGTTGAAGTTGTGATGGCAATCTATAAATGACTTTAGGTCTTCTGTCCAGGGGAGTAAAATATCATTGATGTATCTTTCAGGTATATGTAAGTATATATGTTTCATGGTGCATTTTTCCAGAAATTCTTTCTCAAAGTGGCCCATGAAGAGGTTGGCATATTTGGGGGAGCCATCTTCATACCCATGGCCGCTCCCATGTTTTGGACAAAGTGTTGGTTGTTAAATGTAAATTTGTTATGGGTAAGGATGAAATGGATGAATTTAGTGATGCATCTAGGATGGATATCTGAGTGTTGTCCATTGTCTTGTAGATATTTGAGGCAGGCAGTGATGCCATCATGGAGAGAGATGTTGGTGTACCTGGAGTTGACATTCATAGTGGCAAGGATGGTGTTCTGAGAGAGGTTGTTAATGTTGCCATTTCCAGAGGAAGTCAGTTGTGTCCTGAAGGAAACTGGCCTTTTTTGTGCTGAGTGATTTTAGGATGGATTCTCTAAGTTTTGATCTTCCTTCAGTAAGAGTGTTGTGGCCAGATACAATAGGTCTGCCAGTGTTCCCTTATTTGTGTATCTTGGGAAGCATGTAGGTCCCTAGTGTGGGTTTGTGTGGGGAAGTTGTAGAGTTTCTCTTGGAGTTGTTTGTGGAAGGATTTGTTGATATCCTTAAATTCCTGTGTGAATTTCAGTGTGAGGTCTTCTTTGAGTTCTTTATAGTAATTGTTCCACCTAGTATTTAGCTCTGACACTCTGATTACCTTCTTCAGAGTTGAGGAAAAGCTCTGTGAAGCTTAAAAGTTTGTCCTCTCCACCAACAGAAGTTGATCCAATAAAAGATATTACCTTACCCACCTTGTGTCCCTAATTGATGCAGTAACATACTCCCAAGGGAAGCTTTCTCCAGCCCCAGGCATTTAGTGGCTGGCTTTTACAGGAGAGTATACATCCTCGGTACATTTTTATTCATGGTCACTAAAAAGTCTTATTTATCAGTTAACTTTTTCCAGTTGACTTTGTAGTGTGCCTTTCGAGATTCTGCAAGGCCTCAGAACAGAGACATGGCATTTTATAATTGACATAAGAGGTGGAATTGCAGTATTTATGATCGTGCAAAGGCAAGCACTTCTTTCACATGCTATCCTTTACAAAAGGTCTAGTTTGCTAAATGACCACATTATTCTGTTGCATACTCACCCCAATTAATGTAGGTCTGTGTGGATTCTAATTGGGCCTGACATGCGCCTGTTTAAAGAGATTCCCTGGGAATTAAAAGAGCTACTTCCATAGTTTGACTTGGCTGGTGATACGACACATGACATGATCTTGAGAATTTTCTGCACTTACCATGAAACAAATATGCCACAGGTATCAAGTGGGCTTTGTTTTGGGGCTGTAATCATATTACAAATTGAACATTTCCACATGTGCACACTGGCAAAATGTAGCCCCAGCTATCTCATGTGTATCTGCCCCAGGGTACAGATGCTGGGTTCCTGACAAAGCATAATATAGACATAAATATATTTTCCACATTATGTTAACACATGCTAATAAAACTGAGGGATAAAGGCCTAAAAGAAGCAGCTGTTAAAAATTTTCATCAATCCCAGAAAATCAGCTTCTTAATTACTGATAATTTAGCACCAAAATGACCATTAACCCTCTTCCCCTGCCCCACCTTGCAAAGCTGGGGCCTCTTTTAAGACTTACAAGAGGGACTTTAAAGAAAAGTGTAGCATTTCATCACAGCTCTTTAGTCTTTCTGGTATTAATTAGGATTAAAATATAACAGGAAAAAGCAAGGCTCATTCTCAAGGTCTGATGTTTCAGAACCCGTATCCAGTTTGGCACAATCAGCTATTAGTAGCAGTAAAACCAAGCCATATGAAAGCACTTCATATTTCTACAGCACCTTTCATCAGGAAGGATTCAAAAACACTTCCTGAACAGACTTATAAATTACACATATGACTAGTTATACTCACCACTGAACTGCAATCACTTTTGGGGTGAAACGCAACAAGTGTTCACTTCCCATTGCTGTGAGCTAATAAAGGACTGCATCTCCTCTTGAGTCACCAGGAGCTACTCAGGATGTGCTTCTTCCAAATGGAATGTAGTACGTACACTAGGCCTAATAACTCGTCTTGAGAGAGATGATCAGCGAGCTCTTCAAAGAGTCAGAACTGTGTTTTTAGGCCTTATTAAAATGCTGCTTTGAATCTAAGTCTTGGGGAAATGGTAAAGTTGGACTCTTTGTAAGAAGAGGAGAACCAATATAATCAAGGGAAAAAGGACCACCATACTTGGTCATTTTTGTTGTTGACATGTACGGTTTTTCCGTGCCTTAGTAAGTGACTCTGAAAGGTAAAGACTGCACTGCTGCATCTGTCATCATCTTTTACATTGAACTAAGGATGAACCAACATGATCTTTGGACCCCCACACACACTATTGGACACTCTAAGATTACAAAGACATTTCAGTGGGGTTGGGAAGGCAAGAGATTTTGGCCAGGCCTCATAATACATTTAAACAATGACTGGGGCCCTGGCAAGGGTATGTAGCCTCTGATATAGAGGCGGCTTTACCCACTTGGTCATGGCTGGGTTTGGCATTACTTGATTACTTGTGCAATGTCTCAGACATTCTTATAACGACTTTCCTCTCCACAAACTCTGCAACTATAGCTGTTCTAAAATATAAAATAACTTTGTACACATAGGAACAAAGTGAAATATTGATTATTCAGCTTGTCATGCTGGTAGCTGGTCATAGTTTCTAGTTGGGATGATAATGTCTTTCCTGTGGTAGGCTATAACACAGTGAAATGATTGGATGTCACATCAAAAATACCTAATAGTTTTAGAAAACAGATCCAGAAGCCATACTTAAAGGTATTTTGTAAAAGCCATCGTTGTGGAAAATAGACTTTATGAACCCCTTTGTTTAGAATGCCTTCCCCATCTGGACAAAGGCAATTGTTCCTCTCAGCATGCTCCATTAAGACACCATGTAATTTTTTTTTTATTTTTGTGTGGTGAGGGTATACTAGTTTCTGCAAATGCGTAATTAAAATAAATTTGGTCTTTCAGATTACCCTCTAGGTGCATGAACTTTGCTACCAGGGAGGAAAGCAATGAACAGCAAGATCCTGGAAGGAAATAGGTGTGAAGGTTGATAGAACGATTAGGGGCAAGTTACACATCTGTTGTCACGCATCTGTGTGTTTTTCACTCAACGTTCTCTGCTTGTACTAATGATGTCATTGGCACCTATGACTGCCTCACTGAACATGAGATTTGTTATAACACTGCTGCTGGGCCCACATCAAATGACCTTTATGCCTTGTTTTAAAATAGCGGCCAACTAAAGCTATTAACACGTAGAAGAAAAGCCTTATAATTAATTTTCTTTGAATAGTGGTAATAGACAAGGTTGATGCAACACTGATCCATAAAACATAGCTGCCTTTTTTGACAGTACTGGGGGGCTCTAATTGTTGCCTGATAGGCTACGTGGTGTAAACAATTGTGTCTTCCAGTTAGCCCTACACCATGATAGCCAAATTACTTCTGGAGAGCCATTGAGCAGTATGTATGGTACCATCACTACACAGCCAAAAAGGCTAGCTATTAACCACTAGTACTCACTAATGTTTAATAGCAATGCATCAACAGCCCCTCCCCCCCCACTCACTCAGGGTGTCCAAATGACAGGTGTTATCTTACTCTGGACCATTAATCACAGGGAAAGCGACATACTTCCCTAGAAGCAGTATAAAGCAGTGGAACTGGTGAGGAACCACTCTGGACAGGAACGGCCATCTTGCCATATTAAAGTGGGGAAGAAAAGGTGGGGAAATATATTTGCTGTTACAGACAAAATTTAAATTAATTAATTTATTTGGTCTCCTTGCTACTTTGATGGCAGTGAGCGGAAACCTGAATAGATTCTGAACGTGCATTCATATATGCATATTCCTAAAGTAAATGCACTACATTTGTATGCACAGCCATTTTTTTTTAACTGTGTAATCACTGGCATATAACCGGGCTGTAGCCAGGGGTGACTCTAGACATTTCACCGCCCCAAGCACAGCGGCATGCTGAGGGGGGAGAGGGGGGGGAACACCCTGCTGGGCCCGCAGCTTTGGTGGACCTCCCGCATGCCTGCAGAGGGTCTGCTGGGCCCGCGGCTCCATCAAAGCCACGGGACCAAAAGACCCTCCCCTCCACCGAATCTGCAGGACCAGCAGACCCTCCGCAGACATGCTGCCGAAGGCTGTCTGCCTGCCAGCGACCGGCAGAGCACCCCCCCCACTGCATGCAACCCCAAGCATGCGCTTGGTGTGCTGGGGCCTGGAGCTGCCCCTGGCAGTAGCTAGGGTTGCCAGGCATCTGGGTTTTTTGATGGGAACATCTGGTCGAAAAGGGAACCTGGCAGCTCTAGTAGGCAGAGCTGGCTGCTAAAAGTGCAATTGGCCGCAGTGCCAGCGGGATGGGCAGCCTCCATGCCAGCTCTGCTCGGCTCCTGGAAAGCAGCTCTGTGTGTGTGTGTGTGTGTGCGCGTGCGCATGCGTCTGTCCATCCGTCCCTCCCCCCCCAATTGGGAGCTGCGGGGGCAGTGCCTGCATGAGGTGACCTGGTGTCACGGAGTGTGGGGGAGTCCGGCCCTGCACCCCTCTTCCTGGGACCCACAGTGACTCTCAGCCAGCCAGTAAAACAGAAGGTTTATTGGACAACAGGAACACAGGTTACAGCAGAGCTTGCAGGCACAGTCAGGACCCCTCCACCGAGTCCTTCTGGGCTTTCAGGGTGCTTGGATCCTAGCTAGGATACCCTGAATTCCGCCCACACAGCCCCAAGCCCAAACTCAAACTGCTTCCCTCCTGCCACTCCCTTCCTTTGTCCCCTTCCCGGGCAAAGGTGTTGACCTTTCCCCTCCCTTACCTAGCTCAGGTTACAGGCTCTGGCATCGTCCATCTCCTAAAGTCCTCCCCTGCTCTCCCACTCCCCACACAGACAGTCCCTACTGCATCACACCTGGTTGTGCAGCCACCTTGGAGCCAGACAGCCATGTCGCTTCCTCCCGGGAGCTGCCTGAGGGCACCACCACCCAGAGTCTGCACCCTGAACCACCCTACACTCCTCCCCACCATGCCCAGATCAGGATCCCCTCCCACACCCAAACTTCCTCCTGGACCCTACTCCCCTAACCCCTTTCCCCAGCCCTGAGCCTCCTCCTATATGCTGAACCCCTTGGCCCCAGCCCAGCACCCTCTTCTGCACCTCAAATCCTTCATCCCTGGCCCCCACCCTAGAGCCCTGCCCCATCCTCCCCCCCGGCCAGCGCACCCTACAAAATCCTGAACCCACTAATTGCTGACCCCAGCCTGAAGCCCTCACTCCCAAGCCAGCCTGGATCCCTTCCTGCACCCCCCCCAGCCTCCTGCCTCACTCCTGTGCCCTCTCCCACACACTGAACCCCTCAGCTGCAGCCCCATCCCAGTGCCTGCAGCACCAGCCAGAGCCCTCACCCCACTCCTGCACCGCAGCCTGGGGCCCCCTCTTGCATCCCCAAACCCTTCATCCCCGGCACCATCCCTGTCAGAGCCTGCACCCTAATTCCCCTGCTCTAGCCCAGTGAAAATGAGTGAGTGTGTGATGGTGGTGGAGAGTGGGTGGGGAGGGGAGGGGAATTGTGTGCTGGGGGGGGCAGGGCCTCACTGAAGGGGCGGGGCAGGGGAAGAGTCTCAGGAAAGAGGCAGAGCAACAGTGTTCAGTTTTTCTGCAGTTAGCAACCCTAGCAGTAGCACCTTCATGTTTTGCCACCCATTTGGCAGCACAGATGGCTTTTCCCCCCAAGCTAATGCAATGTGGCATAATTCAGGACCCCTCTATGACAATATGGCTCTGTCAGTGCTAAAAGCTCTCAAACTGCATACAAGACACCTATGTTTGGCGTCCTAAGCGTGGCATGATGGCATAAAATGCATTGGGGCAGGGGCTGACCCAATGGCCTAGGAAGGAAACCAAAGGTGTCCTATTAGCTTCATTGGACTTTGGCTGGACCCACATGTGAGCAGCCTGTGGCCCATGAAAAAGTATCAATGCCTACCAGAGTTGAGATGTAGAGTCACACACGCTAGGCAACTTACGTAGTGGAACACTAAATGCAGCCATGCAAGCCTTAGGGTCTAATTTTTTTTTACAGGTATTGTGCCGCATCAGTGCCCACTATCTTGAGTTGGACTGGGGAGTGCTCGACCCCGCTGCAAAACAGCAGTGTGGACACTTGGGTCTGTGCTGGAGCCTAGGCTCTGAAATCCAGCAAATCAGGAGGTTCACGGAATCAGCCTGAGCCCAACGTCTGACTCTGAAACTGACTGATTTTGTTGTTGTTTTTTCCTGGGTGGACATACGCTTAGACATCAGTGGGCCAGGCTTCCACCCAAACTCCCTAAGTCTGTACGTACCCTCCAACTGAACCTCTATTGGTGGTACAGTGCTGATTCTCCAGGTCTGCTACCTGGTGTATTACTAAATGTACTGAACATGTGATGCCCTCTGTTTGCTCCTTCTTCCATCTGGTTCCTGCTACAGTGACGCCTTCATCTCATTTCCCCTGCTAGCACTCCTTTGCCTTGTCCACCATATGGCATTCGCTCCCTGAGCCTCTCAGTGGTGCACTAGCTGGTTCTCTTAAACTTGTCTACTACTCTACAAGCTTGTTCAGAGGATGCAGTGCCTTGAGCCTGATCCGAATGTGAATGCATCAAGTAAAGCATTTAAATCTGCATTCTGGCCACTAACGACCAGCTTATTATTTGTCTTAAAGCACATTCAGATAACTGGAAGATACTACAACAATTCCAGATTCTGTTGTTGTTATTACTACCCATGACCACTTGAGATACAGAACAGTCCTAACCCTTAAGATACCAAGTGAGAAATGAAATGAAATGTCATGACTCAACAAAAACAAAAGGAGAGTGAAAAAGATGCCTTCAGTTTTATAGTCCTTTATTTTTTTAGTTGATCCTCCCATAATAATGTTCTGAAATGCATAACAGTTACATTGTACAAAGCATTTAAAGAAAGTACCTCAACTTGCCGATTATTTCAAAATGAGATTATAAACAAAAGGAAATAAATCTGGTCCCTCACTAAAGGGCAAAAAACCAAAACAAAAATAACTGAATACAGTCCGTTATTTATTTATTTTTTTAACGTAAGTTTGGAACACTTCATCTTACAAATAGGATTAACATGAACATAACATCACACAAGCTCGCAGACAACCAGCATAAAATATTGGGTACAGTTTTAATCAGAAGAATCATGCTTTCATGAAGAAATTATAACTGTTTATACAATTGAATCAATTTACTGTATTTAAAAAAACTAATTCGCATCTATTAGTTATTTAGTTTCATTAAAAGGAAAAAAAACAAAATAAAATAGGAATGTCAGGAAATTTCGAACACTGTTTTGCACTCCAATATACACAGATCAGTTCACTTCACTTTTTTTGAAGTACATGGGTGCTTACATCATAAAGTAGTGGGGGACTGGAGCAGTGCTGTTTAACATAGGAACAGTGCTATTTTAATCAACAAACAATTGTTTGCCAACAAATAAATACATGGTACACACAACACAAAAAAAGAAATTAGAGGAACAAAACAACACAGCGACATGATTGTCTAAATTTAAAATGTCATTACAATGATTTGGCAAACATTGAACTAGTGGTACTGTTGATGAAATGGTCCTTTGACAGAAGTAGCTGAATGACAAACGTCTTTGAGTGGTGAACATTCATAGTTTACAATATACACAAACCTCTTATGTACTGTTTCTCAAAGTTTTTTTTTCTTTTCTTCTTTCTTTTTCTTTTTCTTTTTCTTTTTTTTTACACAATGCAGGTAAGAAGAAAAAATTACGGAGAGGATGAAATATTCCCTGTTATTGGTTTCTAATATTAATGATGGATAGTGTGCATACAATAGAACTACTTTCTTTCTTTGAAGGGTTAAAATGCATAAAGCTTTAATGAAGAGGATTTGTACATAAAAGCAACTGTTCCCAATCCTGTGTCAAACTATCTTATACAAAAAGAAAAATGATTCTGTTTCTATTTTAAAGGAGTGCCCATGTGTATCAATGCAGTCTTAACCCTTCTGCCCCCACCCCCTCATGCCAGGTGAATTGGAAGACATTTTTCCCGGCCGTGGTTTACATAATCCATTGACACTTTTTTTAAAGTCACATTGATCCTCCAGAAGTCAGCAGCTGCCTTTGCTGTGCAAAACAAAATGTTGAGAATAAATAGTTTCTTTCTTTTTAAAATTATTCAGTTTAAGGTCATCAGACTTTAGATGAGTGACCCTGCAGATTTATAAGGCATTCTGCTCAGCAGTCTTTTAAATAGTCATATACGAAAGAGCCATGCTACTGGTTTGGACTTGGTCCCATCCTTGGTAAGGTTTCACAATGTCATACATGACTAATGGACTGGATGGCACTGGATTCTGCGGCAGCTCTTGCCATACTGTGCCACATGTTGGGAGAATTATGGGATGCAGAATGGAGGGAGTCCTTGTCAGAGAGAGAGAGCATCATAGCATATGCCTGAATGAGGAAACAAGAGAAAGAGAAAGTGGTAAACACGGCAGAATGCACTGCTTTGACATTAAACCATGTCACCTATATGGAAGTAGCCATGCTTCCAGCCACAATTTGATCCCTAGAGAGTATTTTGTATTCAGTGGGGGTCTACATTTGGATTTATCTATATAACATCTGTTAGGTAAAGCTCTGCCAACCTTTCCTTTGACATTTTTTGACCCACTAAGAGTAATAATTCTTTACCCTCATCATCCAAGGCTGACAAAGAACTTTAAAAACACTCAGTATTAATTTCCTGGGTGGCTTCAAGACAAGAACACAAGGAAAGCCCCTTTTTAATTGCTTCCAAATAATATTCAAAACTGGGATTGAAATATCAGCCTAGTTAAATGCTGCTGAACAGAGAAATGCCATGGACATAGTGAGCAACACCACTAGGAGCCGACAATACCCCTGCCAACAGATCCATCCCTAGGGAAAGTTCACTAATTCTCGTCAGTGGTGCAGTCACACTAACTTGTGAAAATACATCTGACCAAGTCCTCTCAGTTGTATTGGAGCACGCTCACTGACTACAAGTGATGACTCCAGCATGCTGGCACTGGTGTATCTGAGAGCAGAATCCCACTAATCACAGTGGTGCAATCTCTGCATAAAGTATACAGGAATACATTACACAGCAACATACTGTTTTTTAAAAATACTCCATATACCTACATATCATGGGCCAGATACTTAGGTTGATTACACCACCCAAGAATATGCCCCCCTCTTTAAAACAATCTGATATCCCATTTGCTCTGATAGTAACCACAGAGTGGGGAGAGCAATTTTCAGGGCCGACCGTGGATCAGGAGCACACACCTTTCTGCTGTGATTCACATGACTCTAGTTTGCCACACACCAGCAGGTCCACCTTTTGGATACTCAGTGACAATGAGTTACGGAGCGTAAACTGAATTAAGAATTTACCTGGGTCTTGGATTTCCTGTACAATGGTTGCTTTAGGTCCTCTGGCAGGTGCGAAGTATTGAAAGCTGCCAGTTCAGCTTCAGTGTATTGATTTTCTTCCATTTTCCTCATTTTGAGGCTATCTGTGAAGTGCCTTATGTGATCCAAAGCAGAGAGCCCAGTCTTGGTATACTCATCCTCTTTATACCTACAAAAACGTGATGGAGGTTATGGGTTTTTAAATGTAAATCAAATCCTTTGCATGCCTCCAAAAAAGCCTTCTTATAAGGACTCATCAATCTAAGGCTACTGCACACCAATTCTCATCTATTTATGTCTGCTCTAAACTGCCTCACTTTTAACTTCACCAAAAATCATAAGCAGCAGGGCTGGTTCTACCTTATTTGCCGCCCCACGAGGTGAAGGGAAAAAAAAAGCTGCCGCCGTCATGCCACCACCGAGGGAACCGGAGGAGGAGCTGCTGCCGACGTGCCACCGAAAGCCGCCGGCATGCCATCCTAAGACTGCCCAGGAAGCCATCCTTTCCCGTTTGCCACCCCAGGCACAGGCTTGCTAGGCTGGTGCCCAGAGCTGGCCCTGATAAGCAGCTACAGTATGGTCCAGCAGGTAAGGATAACGGCGTGTGACTCAGGACACAAGACCATTGTATAAGTCACAGGCAGCTAGTAGGTGGCAGATGGCATATGCCATATGTTTATATATGCATCCACTCTGGCCTGACAATAGCCCATAGCCCCCTGTGCCAATTATTTCTACTCTTAAAAGGAACAGATTGCCTAAAGGGGCTGAGGATTGGGCTGGTGTCAGCCAAATACAAGTGCACACTGACTTGCTATTGAGTTAGCTCATTAGGGCTGTTTCCTAGCGTGCTTGCCAGAATTTGGTCCTTGGGATGTTCACACTGTTTTATTTTTTGTTTGTTTGTTTCTTTTTTAACATTATTTGACGGTGCCATTTAAAATACTAGGAAGGAACTAACCTGCCAGGGGAGGTCTTGCAGTTCATTTCCAAAGTACTTGTTTCTTCGTAGTCATCCTCAGGGCTCCCTTCATGTACGTTACTTGTAACCGGTTCCTTGACTGGCTTCCCTGCAATTTCACTTTCCTCGTCTTCCTCATCCATCACTACTTCATCTTCTGCCTCGTCATCATCCAGCAAATCCGAGTTCTGACTTGCCACCAACGCTTTCTCATCCTTAAAGTGGCTGCCATTCATTCTAAGAGAAAATAAAAATCAATCAGTCAATGTACAATCAGGTTTATGAAATCATAGCAAGTACAGCTGAAAAAGACCTCTCCTGCTGCCAATGCAGAATGGTCCCTTCCAACATGCTTTGTAGTGTTTTGTATTCTTTAGCTTTGAATATCACAGAATTATTGTTGTGAATTCTATCTAAAAAACAATGAAATATTATGGCCCAAACTGCATGGAATCCTACACTTAGGTTTGGGAGCCCATTGTACTCCGTTTTATACATAACCATCAGGAGGTGTTTTCTGATATTCTTTTTAATGTGTCCCATCCTTTGTTTAATCGCAGTACTCCTACTTATACCACCTAGCCTTGGCACAATACCTAATGGATTTTAATGGGAGCAATATGAGCTGAGAATCTGAAAATCAGCCCTGACTTTCTTAGAAATGGCCTCTAATATTATGCTCACAATTTTGCAAAATCTAATGCAGGTGTAATATTTTCTACAATAAATTGTGCTCAAAACTCCACTCATTAAGAAGCCCACCTATGTGATTGCACCCACAGATTATGCATGGCAGCTGACTGGGTGCAACTGCAGGTACAAACCATTGTGTCTGCAATTTTGCACTCACATTGAAGTAGGTGAAAAAGTACAGGTGCAAAATGTAGCGTGTATGACTAAGGGGTCTATTCTGTAGGATGCTGAGTAACTCTGGAGGTGCTCAACTTTTATTGACTTAAATGGGAGTTAAAGGTGCTCAGTTCTGCCACAAAAATGTATACATTGATACTTGCTGAGCCATATATGCAGCTGATGTAAAACTGGCATAGCTCCATTGACATCAGCGGAGCTGTGTCAACCTGTACTAAACTGTGTATCTGGCCCAGTGTTTTCATATAAAAAATAACACTGCACTGTTGGCTCATTTATTGTTTTAATTGCAGGAGTGGCCCTTTGCCTTCCAGGAGAACAGCTATAAAAATGGGAACTTTGTTGTCTGCACAGAATTAGGTTGAATTTATATGTGACCTAAACCATGCTGCATGACATAGAATATACTGAGAATTTTAATACAGGAAGATGCGTCATGAAAACACATTAGATATTGATTTGTTTGGTTTATTGTTATAACATCTTTACTTTCTTAACCAAAAGCTTTAGCTCACCAAAAGCTGCCAGGCCTGTTGGCTGCATTCCTCTAGGGTCATTGTGCTCCTGGGATTTAATCTATCTGCGGTCGCTTAGTTTTTCAAGGAAATCATCATATGGCTAACTCTTTTGAAACTACACTGGGAATGATTCAGTAACTGTCCAACTCATGAATCATATTCCCCACATAGTGGCCTTTATGGCATATTAAAAAGTTGTTCCAGTTGTGCCCGCCAATGGGTCAAAATCCCCCACATCTCATCATCTACACTACAGTAACCATTATCAACCAATATCACTCATATCTGACAACCTATTAAAAAATCAGGAAGTGATCTATTTGAAACACAATGACAGAATTCCTGAGTTTGCACTGAGTCAAGACAGTTGAACTGCAAAGGAAATAGGGGATAATTATTCAAATAGAGTCAAGAACAGATATCTTTAACATTTTTTATCTAAGTATGATGATGATTACATGTTTTGGACAGACATAAGAAATGATTAATCCTGGATCCAACTGCCAACTTGCTAGTTATGCTAAATCAGGACTGCTAGAAATGAAAGGGAAACGGACTAAAACCAAAGTAACGAAAGCCATACGATTAAGAAAACAGATTCACTAATTATACTTTAAGTACAGTAATTTGCCAAGGATAAAACATCCATCAAAAATAGTCTGAAGTGCTGAATTTAGAAAGGAAACACTGTGTGACCCATCAACCTTTTCTCTTTACTGCCTTCCTGTTGAGACATGTTGAGACCAGATGTACAAAAAAACAAACAAACAAAAAAAACCCCAACAACCCTCACTGCCAGTCAAGATGGAATGAAATTTGGATATGCATGTAATAATTTAATCAGTTGCCTTCATGAATATTTGTCTTACATCTACTATTGTTGATTCCAGCATAAAGACAAGTTAGAAATTGAAAAGAGGGATGAACATATTCACTATCAGCAAACAGTTTCTGATATTGAGAATCTCATGCAAATTAACTGAAAGAGGCAGACAAAGTTAGAGCCTTTATACTACTTCATAGGGTGTATGGTTCATATACACTTGGTATGGTAGCCTTTAAAATTAGAAGCACACAAGATCTCTCATGGCCTTTAGGCTTAGCCATATTTTGATAGTAGCTGAAAATTTTTAGAAGTTATTATCTGTTCCTTATTTATAGTTCTTTATAGTTAACGAAAAATAAGATTTACATATGTACTTAAATCATACACTGCCAGAAAGAAAGTCTCGTATGGCTAGAGTAATGTGGACTACTTATTACTAGTAGTTGTACACTGACTTCATGGTAGTAAGAACTTTACCTGGCAGTAAGTTTATGCAGGACTGACCCCGTAGTAAGGGCCTTGCATTTGTACTGAGCAATTAAATTTAACTTCTTCCACTTTGTTAATTGCTCACTTACCTTTAGATTACAATGTTCTTTCTAATCCTCTCCACACAATGCTGTAGGGTCTGTGATTTTCAGTGAATTCAAAATGGAGGCAGTTTATAGTATGCTTAGGTGGACATGAGAATTGGTGTATGGAAGCTTTAAAGTGGGAAGCCCTGATAAAAATAGATAGCCACCCATTACAAAGTTGTGTCCTGATGCCTGGTATTTGCTGTACTCAGGGGTTTTGCTGCCTATCACCAGATTATGTGCTCCGGTCTGTAAGTATACAACTAAAGTTGTGACCTGCTCATTTGAACATACTCCTTTGTTTCCAGGCTTTTGTTTATCCATCAAGGTTGGTATCAGCACACTTATTTTGCTAAACTGATTCTATGACAATTGTGACAGCAAGGATGCTAAAATCACTTCTGGTTCAACTCAGCCAACTTCCCTTTTTCAGTATCCATAATACTCAAAATAGCAGTCCTGGGGAAATGAACTGGGAAAGGAACATAGTCATCTTCAGGAGCTGTCTTACTACAGTCACATCTTACCTTTCTTCTGAATTTCTTGGGGATTGGTTATTGTGGTTGCTGTTGCCGATGAAATTCCGAATTTCTGTGAAATAAGAATCCTCTTTGTCATCCAGAATTGCCCCTGTGCTTTCAAGTTCTGAGTGAGGTGAAGACGTTGCAGTACCTTCAAGAAGGTAAAATTGGGGAGAGGAGTGATCATTTGAATTTTTCATTCATTTAATCCTTTACAAACTAATTTAAAAATAAAATTTTCATGTGCATCATTTTAGGAAAGCTGCAAATCTGAAACCCCTAAGACAGTTTTTATAATAGTAATCAAAATAGTCTGTGTGTGTGTATGTATTTCACATTTTGGCTGACATTTTGCTACTTTAATGCCCCATGAAATCCTCAGATGTGGCTCTCTTGATTTTGTGGGGGACCTGGTCCAATTTGTGGCAGTGGGGACAGAAGCAGAGAGGCTCCACTTCTTTTCAGCTGCAGGTGGTCTGAAAATTTTAGAGGATGCCAAGAATAACTTTGAAGGCACTCCCCAGAACTCTAAGGCAAGGCCTTCTGCTGACAACAGTGTGATCATGGAGGTTGCATGAAAAATCATTTTGCAGGCCCAGAAATAATATGGCTGGCTTGAAAACCCCCCATAAAAGTGAATTACATTATAAAAAAGAAAAAAAAATCTATGCACCTTGAAAATCACTGGGATTGGTGCTCCTAAATCATTTCGGTACTTTTGAAAATCACACTCCCAGTACCCAGAAGCTGAGAACAACGGTGCATATTTCACAAAGACAGTGTTGAAAATGAGCAGGAAGTACTTGTATATTAACACTGGATAGATCTCTGGTGCAGTGAAAGGGGAAAATGATTACATACCAGACATGTTCCCATTCTCATGCTTTTTTAAATGTCTGTCTAGATTGGTTTGTTGACCAAAACACCTGTCACATAAGTGACATTTGAATGGCTTCTCCTTATTGTGGATGTTACGGACGTGCCTCTGCAGGTTAGAAGATATGCTAAAAGATCTGTCACAGTATTTGCATCTAAAAATAAACAAGAGGAAAATAATTTATTAGTAACTGGAATAATAATCAGAATAAAGGGTAAAAAGCATTTCACGAAATGATTGTTCAAAACACACTTCAGACTCTAAATTCTCTCCTCTAAACTTTTTTCTTCTTTTCTGGATTTGCTGATAACAATTGACTCGATTCCACTCCAATTGCAGTCAAAGGTAAAGCTCTCATTGACCTAAATGGTACTGGATGGCACCTGAGGGGCCCAATTCTCTGCTTCTTCACAAAGCTTTCAGACAGGTGGAACTCTGTTGGTGAGGCCTCATCTGGAGTAGTGTGTCCAGTTTTGGGCCCCACACTACAAGAAGGATGTGGAAAAATTGGAAAGAGTCCAGCAGAGGGCAACAAAAATGATTAGGGGGCTGGAGCACATGACTTCTGAGGAGAGGTTGAGGGAACTGGGATTGTTTAGTCTGCAGAAGAGAAGAATGAGGGGGGATTTGATAGCTGCTTTCAATTACCTGAAAGAGGATTCCAAGGAGGATGGATCTAGACTGTTCTCACAGGTAGCAGGTGACAGAACAAGGAGTAATAGCCTCAAGTTGCAGTGTGGGAAGTTTAGGTTGGATATTAGGAAAAACTTTTTCACTAGGAGGGTGGTGAAGCACTGTAATAGGTTACCTAGCGAGGTGGTGGAATCTTCTTCTGTTGAGGTTTTTAAGGTCAGGCTTGACAAAGCCCTGGCTGGGATGATTTAGTTGGGAATTGGTCCTGCTTTCAGCAGGTGGTTGGACTAGATGACATCCTGAGGTATCTTCCAACCCTGATATTCTGTGATTCTATGACAGTGGTTCCCAAGCTTGTTCCCCCACTTGGCAGGGAAAGCCCCGGCGGACCGAGCCAGTTTGTTTACTTGCTGTGTCTGCAGGTTTGGCCGATTGCGGCTCCCAGTGGCTGTGGTTCGCTGCTCCAGGCCAATGGGAGCTGCTGGAAGCGGTGCGGGCCGAGGGACATACTGGCTGCCGCTTCCAGCAGCTCCCATTGGCCTGGAGCAGCGAACTGCGGCCAACGGGAGCCGTGATCGGCTGAACCTGCAGGTGCGGCAGGTAAACAAACCGTCCCAGCCTGCCAGGGGCTTTCCCTGTGAAAGCAGTGGAACAAGTTTGGGAACCACTGTTCTATGAATTCCATTGACTTGTGACTTACAGGTGCAATTCAGTGAAGTGCTGAGTAGCCTTAACATACACTGTAGCTAAAAGGAATTGTGGTTGAGCTTGTCTAGCACCTCACAGGATCCGGGCAAGAGGCACTCAACATCTTTTATGATCAGGCCCAGTATTAGAATATGATTCTGCACTCTGTTTTTGGACATAATTCCCCTTGAAATGAAGAATGCTTTTGCCTAAATAACCGCTGCAGGATTTGGGCTCTTGGGATGTAGGTTTTGTTCACATAGTCAGCTTTTCAGCTCCAATCCACGAGTCTTTTAAAATGTCAAATACTGCATTTAGGAAGAAGATTTAATTGCATCAAATTAGTTAGGATGATTGATTCCCATGTATTTAAAAGTATTGCCTGCAAAGTTGACGAGTTTGAAAAACAGTAGAGCATAACTCTGTTGTTTCATGTGCTGCCAATACAATACAATTAAACACTTTTGAAAAAAAACATGAAACAAATTCCTTCTAATACTCAAATAAGGTAAAATAGTCCATTTTATCTATGCAAAATTATACTATGTGATTAAATCTTTTTATGAGGAATTAGTTTGCTCAATAGCTAATCCCAAAGAAAATTCAGTTATCTTCCAAAAACCAGCAATAAACAATCCAGATCTTTAATACCGTGCCAATGTGGGTAGTTTAGTCTATCACTCTGGTACCAGAAGCATCAATTTTCATACTCTGTAGTGATTTGGAGTCCCTAAAGCCTTTACTGTATTGCTCTTTAGGCCATTACTAAGACATACTCTAACTATTCCAAATTCTCTTTCTGGCAACTATCCAATAGTCTTCATCACCCTAGTTTTTCAGTCTTCTACTTTTCCTGTGCTTCAAAACATGTCCATTACACTCTGAACAGCATCAGTTTTTCAATGCAGAAATTGTCCATTATGCTTCTAATTGTTTCTGGCTTTTATGTAGTGGACGAGTGTAACACACTGCAAGATGCAGCTTCAGTCATGAATAAAATTAGATGCAAATCCCATTTCCTAAAAAGACCCCAGGAAAAAAAAGGCATCACGAACAATGAGCTTTTTCTGCTCTTTATAGGTCCTAAAGTGCACAAATTTGTGTGTTTGTTTTATTGGAACATGACTTGGCTTCCTTCCAACTGTTTTTCAATGAATATTTCATTTTCAATAAGCTAACACTTCAATTCTCATTTCTACATGTGCATAACTATCATGGATATTAATAGCAGCTACACATGCTTGTCAGCAAGAGAGTAAAGCCAACTGTGTTTCTGGTAATTATACATAGTTCAGAAAGAATTCAAATTAGACAGGAAGTAAATTTATACACCATCTTTGAACATGTTTTTTGTTTCAAATCACATAATCTAAGGAGCACCTGAATTAAGTATAAACACTACAAATAATACTGCTGTGGTTTTAGGCTCAGATTTACAGAAGTACCCAATTGCTTTACGAGCATGATTCCATTGAAAATCAATGGGACTTGTGTGCCTCCCTCACTTAAGCATTTTTGAACCACCTATCCTCAAATGTCAGTCATGTGCAGTGGGTGGGATTTGACATCAGTGGGATCAGAGTTAGACCAACCCACTTGTTATGTATCTAAATAGCTACATCTACTAAGGGCCTGAACCTGAGATGCAGCGCACCTGTAACACCCCCTGAAATCAAGCGGAAGGTCAGTACCAATCCAGATCAGGTCCATCCAGAATAAGATCTTTGGAATGTATTTATTATGGATGAATTCTGAAATAATCATATCAACTTACATTTAATACAGCACTTTCTATTCTGCAAGATCGCAAAGCAATTACAAAATGTTCAAGAACTTCATGTCTTAAAATTAATGGAGTGTCTTTGCATACATAGGAAGGAGAGGGAACATCAAATTTCCTAAATCCGCAAACACCAACTAGCAAATAATACTATGAACAAAATTAAAAACATTTGCTAATAATGATATTCAGAATTCCAAAGTGTTTTACAGACATTAATTTATCCTTACCACACCTCTGTAAAGGAGGAAAGTACTATTGCACCTATTTTTCAGACTGGGAAACTGAGGCATGGAGATGGTTAGTGCTGAGATTTTCAAGTTGTCTTGACACACAGTTCCCACTGAAATTAATAGACGTGTAAATCTTCAAGCCAGCTTTGAAAAATCTCTCCCTAAGGGTATATCTACACTGTGATAAAAAGCCCGCAGCACTGAGTCTCAGAGACTGGGTCAGCTGACGTGTGGTTACAGGGTGATAAAATTGCAGTGGAAACTGTACTACTGACTCATAGGCTCAGAGGGCTCATAGCCTGATGCCTACACTGCAATTCTATAGCCCAGCAGCCCAAACCCCACAAGCCCAAGTCATCTGATCTAGACTCTGCGACTCACTGCCATGGTTTGTTTCATCTCAGTGTAGACGTGTCCTAAGTGTCTTTCCCAAAGGAACTGAAGGCCTGATCCAAAACCTACTGAAGTCAACGGAAAGACTCTCATTGATTTCAATAAGCCTGTAATGAGTCAGTGCCAGAATTGGGGACAAAACACAATACTGAACTCTCATTCCCCTGCTGTAAACACTAGGCCATGCTTATGACCACAAACACGTTTTATTATACCTGTAAGGCTGCTCTCCAGTGTGCGTCCTCAGGTGACGTGTTAAGTTAGCTGATCTTGGGAAAATCTTGCCACAGTATCTGTGATTAGAAAACAGTTTATATGACAAAGTCATTGCAGCTGACTTTATTTCACTGTGAACTGCATAATGCACCATATGCACAGTCATAATTTAATCAGTCCTGTATGGCACTGGGATTTCTTAGGCATTTAAAAAATTCAATGAAGGCATCAGACAAATATAAATAACCCACAAATGAAGCCTGAATTACTGGCACTTGCTGGATTTCCTTGCACATAAGCAAGCAATTTATACAAATAGACATTAGTTTTAATTACCTTCCAAAATTCTAACCTTATTAATTCCATATCTGTCACATTCATGTTTTGGAAGCATGAAAATCTGTTATTCAAGGCTTGGGATTCTGGTTTGAGGTAAGGAGATTTCAATTCTTTCCACTTATTCTATGTGTCAGCAAATGTGACATCATTCTGTGCATTGAATAGGATCAGAGCAGACAAGATTCAAAGACCTAATCCATCAAGGTATGTTTCTATAACAACTTGTCTTGAAAGGTGACATGTTTTCAAAAAGATCAGATAAACTGATATGCCAGTGTCAAATACCCTAGCATTCTAGAAATGATAGAGAGACTTAAATAAGCCAATTTTAAAAATCATTCCACCATTTCCCTATTTCACAGGGAACTATAATAACAATAAAACCTCCTCAAGGCTCCCAGGTAGCATTCCAAGAAACAGCATGATTAGAACAGTTACATTAAGGACCTTCAGCTCAGTCCTGCATGGTAATAAGCACTCTCAACTCCCTCTAAAGGTAATGTGAGTTACGAGTGCCATGCATAAAGGACACTTTCAGCAGCTTTCAGGATTTGGCCCAATATTTTTAACATACAGGTTATTATTTCATACCAAGCTATACTAGCATGACCCTGATCCTTCTCACATTGACAAAATTCTGATTGACTTCATTCATGCATGCAATGACTATGAACTTATAGTTTTTGTTAAAGTTGTAAAAATATATCCTTATAATTCATATATTTTGTGAAAGATCTCTTCTGACATTAGAGGCAGATGGTCTGAGGAAAGCAGCCCTGTAGCTTGTGATCAGAAAAATTAATAGTGAAAGCACATTTATTAATATAAAGGTGATGAGGAAGTTTGGGAACAAGCTTGTTTATGCAGTATTTTCAGCCTCATTTATCAAACTCGAGTGATGTAGGACAAATTCCTCATATAATAAAAAACAAAACACTATTTCTGCGTTTGACTGAATAAAGAGCACTTTGAAATACTATAGACTTTCCATGATCTTTATTAATCATCCAATCAGAAGTAATTTCTAAAGTAAACAGCAGCGTCTTTTGAAAGCAGAGAGGAGATGTTAGGAGGTCCTGTCATGGTTAGCTCAGCAATTACCTGCAGGTATAGCGTTCCTTGCCCTTCCTCAGGAGGTTTTCTGGTAGGGCACTCGGTGGGGCTCGGAAGTTGAACATGGAAGGGACAGATTGTATAAGTTCACTAGCTTCTGGTTTCAGGGTACTAAAACTCTCTAGTTTTTCAGCCATGTTTTCTATAGCTGACATCTGCAAGAGGAAAGGAAAAAAAGAAAACATATCACAGTGAAGGTGCTCTTTTTCTGTACAGATATTCTGAACACAAAAAACTCCATTCAAAAAATGACTGCGTAGAAAACTATTTTGGTTTTTCACTCTGAGTAGGACAAAGTGATGGAAAACTATGTTATCAGAGTTTGAATAAGACAAGTAACTTTTACTGACAGTAGATCACTCCACAGCAGTGACGATGCTATACAGTACCTGCCAGTTCCTGTTCATCTAGCAGATCATATTTCCTAATCTCTGTACATGCTAATGAATAACTAATTCTATATGAGATCTAGACTAATTGGTGTGAAGGCTTATAAAATATTTACATTCAAATACTTCTTTTTGCACTACAGTTTAGATTCCTGTGCTTTTCAGTTATATTGTTTTAATGTTCTTTCTCCTATAGTAATTATTTGCAAACTCTGTATAAGGCAGATCCTACACTTGGGCTTGATCGAGTAAAAATAATGGGTGATCTGGAGTTGTCTTGTGGCAAGGATTCTTGTTCTCACTGAAATCAGCTGGAATTTTGCCATTAACTTGAATGGGAACAAGATCTGGCTTTACATGCACATACCGCAAAAAGGGTATGTCCTCTAAAAATGATCACTGGGAGAAGCTGGATCTTATTGGAAAGTACCTGTAACTGGTAGCATAAGGATTCCTTTTAAGTTAGTACTTGCAAATTTCAGATATAAATCTGGCCCAGTGTATACCTTGTGACTCTGAAGATAGCAAGTTACATTTGGATTTGAATTACGTGGTTTAAATCCAGAATTAAGTGGAATTACACTCTCTAATCTAAAGGAGGGCAGAATTAGCCTCATAGGCCACAGGTGTTTACAAGCCTGATATATCAGTTCCCATTAAGCAGGAACTGATATATACTGTGATCTCGTAACAAAATGTACTTTTTTTTTTTTTACTGTTTAGGGATTTCTTTCTTAGTGTTCCAGTCTCGTATGATGGCTGGTTGTACAACCCTCACTCTATTCATTAAAAATACTCTATAATAATACTCAAAAAGCACCATGGCCACCTTTCTCAAAAGTGATTTTGGATGCCTCAGATTTTGGGTGCCCAACCTTAGACACCTTAAAGGAATCTGATTTTCAGAGTGTGAGTGCTCAGCATTTTGAGGCCCCTTGAAGATGTCTCAGGTTTGGCACCTCAAAAAATTACCCCAAATCATCTGTCATGTCTGAAAACCTTGGCAACACTGCAGAACACAGTAACATTTGAAAATAAGAGCTTCCTCATCTCATTCCCCTCTCAAAAATCACAGGACTACAACTCAAGATTATAAAAGGCACTCCCACCGTGCAGTTTTCTGAGAAAACTGACCGAATAGAAGCCTAAAGGAAAAAGCCTACACATTTTACAAAGGAGAAAGTTACTTTAAAGCTCTTAAAACTAATTCTCCTCTCTCTTCCCACAACATAAATAAAAAAAATTTCTAGGGAAGTCAATGGAATTACACTATCCCAGCGGAAGAACCCAAATCTGCCTCAAAATTCAGTGTTTAATAGTAGCTTACTACATGAGTAATGCCACTGAAACTAACTGATACTAAGGATGAGCAACAGTTGCAGAAGGATCTGATTTGCCTCTCACGCAGATTGGGGTAACTCCACTGCCTTAAGAGGAGATACTTCTGATTTACACTGGTGTAAGTGAGGGCAGAATCTGGCTCACAAAGTGCAAGGAGATTATTTTTCATAATACACCATAGGATTAATAAAGTAATATTCAAGAGACAGAATATTTTTCATGGAAGTTTCCTCTAAAGTCTATGGTGCGATTGGTCTGATTTTGAGGCTTCTGTTACAAAAAAAGACCGTACGCTTGTTTCTTGAAATGACTATTCATGTTCTGGTTAGCTCAGGGTTTTTGTTTTTGTTTTTCCCTTTGCCTCGTAGCCTGCCCTCTCATTTCATGCTCAGACTCCTAATGCACACTACAAATTGCAATGTACAGGGTACCACTGCCAATTTGCCAAATGTCTTTCATCAAACATGGTGCAAAAAATCACGGAGGGAAGTCAAGATACATTTACTTGTCAGGCAACGAATGTGAAAGCATTGAGAGGCAGTAAGGGCTGTAAGCTCTGGGGTTTGATTCATAATCACTCAGCTGCTAAAACATTCTCCATAGATGCAAGTGGACAGCACATTTGTCAATATGAAGAATTTTGACATGTACTGATCACAGGGCTGAGATATGTAATGATGCTGCTTCTGGGATAGGAGGTAATTCTGTCTCAGCAGAGCAATGTCATTATCAACCCATACAGCTCAACATCACCATATATTTATTTTTTATAGCTCTTCATAGTCTTCTTTTCTCAGAACTGATTCTTAAAGCATTTATGATTGTATTTCCACTGCCTTTAATTCCTTCTAATTGTTCCTGGCAAGTAACCATTCTGGTATTTTACTATTGCAGAGAATAGATGGCTTCAATGAAAAATGACCTTTGGCCTTCAGGCTGATTAGCACTGACAGGACAGTGCATGGGTTATGATAGTACATATTTATGGTGAAGAAGAATAAGTGCATTGAGGAGGATAATAAATGTTTTATTTATGTATATATAATACTCAAGTCAGTTTCATTATATAGGGAGTTTAAATCATTTTTTGATCAAATCAACATTTTTCATGTACATGGATCCCTACAGTAATATATTAAATAACTATTTTCCTATTTACATTTAAAATGATTTAGTCATCTTAGTATCATTATTTTATTTGCAGCTTGGGGTGTGAGTCTGCTCTGGCAGTGAAGTAAATCAGAACTAAGTTCACTGATGTCAATCGGGCTACAGCAGTGTGAGGTCAGAATCAGGTCCTTAGTTTCTTATTCACAGAAAGTACAAGCACTTCCAATTACTGGAAAGCAACGATAGCTTTTTAGAAACACATGCCTTGCCATGAGAATTACTATAAGTTTTTTGTTTTTTTTAAACAATGTAGAATGTAGTTACTTTACGTGGTTTACATTGTTAAAGAAATGCACCATCACCAAGAGGAAATATTAAGTATTTGGGGTCAGATCTTCAACTAGTGTAAATCAATATAGCGCCACTGAAGTCACTGGCGTTACACCAGTTTGTATCAGCTGAGGATATAGCTCTCACAATCCAAACAATGCACATTTTTAAAAGGTAATAAGGAAAATATTGACTATTAAAATGGGTGGCTTTCCTTTGCCTTGTAGGCAGCCAGCCCTGAAATAAAGTAGGGGTAAAAGTGAGGGAAGGGTAAGCTATTAACTCCCTTCTTTCCTCTTGCACATACACTTTTTGCCCATTTGTATTCCCTCCACTCATCACCAAGAACTACTGAAGCAACATAAAAGCTATCAGTGAATCCTTCCTTTCAGCATCTTAATACTGGCTATGGTAACACTTTGCCTCTTCCTCCCTCCCAAAAAAACAAAACAAAACAAAACAAAACAAAAAAGACCCTGTAAGGTAGAGTTGAGGATTAGAGGGTATACCAGCAATGTAAGGTAAGAAAACCTTTCAGGAATGGCATAGTTGTCAAAGTAGCAGCCATTAGCAACTCAGGAGATTCGGAGATGATGTTGGATTTAAAATAAAGTGAAACACTTGAAAGCATGACAGTACTGGGAATCAGGTAGGGACAGAACACACCATGGTCCTTGGTTCCCCAGTTGACCTCAATGAATCAGCTCCCCACTACATCGCAGGTGCTTCCTGCACCTCTGGATTCCACACTTTGAGCCCTAATCCCCCTTCCCCAGCTTTGCTTCCCTATAGATCTTCTAAAGTCCACAGGGCCTCCTGTGATCCATAGTAGATCCCAGGGAACCAGGGGCCTACTCTGGTCTGCGGTAGCTCCTGCAGACCTATATCCCAAAAAAATAGCATGTCTGAATGACTTCAGATTCTCGTAACTGATCACTGGTCTCTAGCCCTTCCTACAAAAATTTGAAGTGGAAATTCTTTTTTGAGTAGTTGGGGCGCTCCTGGATAAACAAAATAAATCTCAGTCTTAACAATGGAGGGGCTGCAATGATCAGTGAAACACTGATCTGCCAGCAGGGTTACTTAGCAACGTGACAGGCACCCACCCTGGAAGGTTAGGTAGATAGTTACTGAAACAGGATTCACTTCCTCTAGCCTGTGGTCTCAAATCCAAAATCTCTTCCCACACCAAGATGCTCCCCTTCCACAACTTACAGATAATATGATTCTTTTTCACAAGACTGCCCAGGACACTGCACTACATCATAAGTGGAAGGGGTTTCTGCAGATCTTTATGCCAAATTCTGATATCTCTCCATTCAAGTGAATATTTAGGGTTCAGTTATGCCATCAAGGTACAGCCATACCTTGGAGACAGTGAAGAACCAAGCCACCTCTGGGTGACTCTGGGAGGAATTGTGTCACAAGGAAGCACAATTGCTTCTGGTACTCCCAGGAACAAAGGAGGAGCATGCCTATCACAGCACCTCTCTGGACAATATAGTATGCTTCCCCGTTTGTACTGGAGGGCTCCTCCAAAGCTCTGTGAAGCCAATGAACATCTTCCCAATTACTTTAATGGGCTCTGGATCAGGCCCCTGGGAATATTCACTGACCAGTATGAAGCACAGAGCATGGCCCCACACTCTCCACCTCTTTTGGGGTGGCTTGCACCCCAGTTCAGGCTAAAAGAGAGCACTCCTTGTATTGAGGGAACAGTGGCCACTGCATGGTGGTAAAGTTGTCAGGGGAGGAAAGGCATAATTTGACTCTTGATGCAGAATAAGTGTAATTTATACATCCACAGAGCAAGTTAGCTGAGGAGGTAAGAGAGTGAGAAGATTGCATTACATATTTTACATAAAGTTATTGCTTTATGGACAAGTAATGTCTGCTGCTAATCCGAGATCAGTGAATGGCAGTATTTTATAAAGAACTGTAATTTTTTGATTTACATATATGAGAGTTGTTGATTCTATCTGAGTCCAGATGTCTGGAAAAGGAAGTAGCTTTACCCCCACCTCCCTCCTGTCCCTAAGAGGCTATTAACCGCATACTGACGCAAACCAATATGTAGTCACAGTTCCCTAGCGCTGACCCAAAAAGGCAGACATTACCATAATTGGGAAAAAAAGTATTTATAAACATTTCAACAGGCTAGATATCATCAAAAAGGGTCTCAGACATTTGTCTTAAGATTTATTTGCAGCAGCAGAAAATCAGTGACATATATAAAGGAGGGTTTATTTAAAAAACATTTTTAAAGGATAACCTGATAGTATGAAATGATCTAGAAACTAGTGTCAATGAAGTGCATGACCTAATGTTTTACAAATTAGAATCCTTAATGCTATTATCGTAAAAACAACTGACTTTATGGCCATAACTCATGGGAAAGGATTGTACAAACGTTTGTTTTCTGTTTTTATTCATCTCATTTAAAGGAATATCAAAATCCTGACGATTAAAGGTCAGCAGTTCTACCTCCCTACCCTAAACTATGACTTTTGGTCAATTTGTTGTACTGCAATCCCAAACCTCACCACATCACATGTTCATGACCAAGAGATTGAATGACTAAATTTTGTGAAGTATCAAGTAAAGACCAAAATCTGATCTCAGGTATACCAGAGTAAATCCAGAGTCTCCACTGACACTGATGGAGCTGATCTAGATTTAAACTGGTGTAAGAGAGAGCAGATCTTGGCCTACAATAAACAAAACAAATGAAAAAGCATGAATAATTCATCCCAAAATGCATTTCTTATTTATATGGACAACTATTTTAATTATTTATCATAATTCTTCACAATGTTATTGCAAATGAAGTCCTAACTGAATTACAAGATATCTTTATAGCACACTGCTTCTAAACTTTAGTAAGAGGTGGGGACAGAGTGCCAGGTTTTGGGGTGGATTATAAAGTGTGCCTATTGAATATATTGTGATCCATTCAAAATAGAGTGTTTCCAATTGATCCGGACTATTCGTGCCAGAGTGAAAAATAACCTTGAATAAACTTAAAATAGATAAGACAGGATGCCATGAGTTGAGATATACAGGTTCAAGTGACACATTCAAACCCTTCAAATTGGAGACAAAACCATCCATAAATCAGCACCTTCCTCCAATCAGTTTAACAGTACGCTTTCAATACATATTGTATAGCAGCTGTTCAACCATCATCATGGCCAGAGGACAAAAAAGGAAAAGAGTTTGATGACATAAATTTGGGGACAGAGCCAACATTAGGGAGAGAGGGTGGAAGAGAAAGAATGTACTGAGATTTTTTTTCTGTTACATAATTACCGCAATACAGAGCTGTTATTTTAAAAGCATAGTGGATCCAGAGTGCATCATACAAGTCCCTTAATCCTCCCAACACCTTTAGATGACACCATTTTGAATTCACTTCACTGAGCAAAAAAATGTCTGGGGCCATCTATGGTGATGTCAAAGCTGTGCTGTCTATTTCTGTTTTACACCTATGTATTGCCTGTGGCCAATACAGGATTTCAAAAGGGAAAACATTTTACAACTTCCACTTAAATTGATTCTTCCATGCCAAATTATCACGGGTGAAGTTCATCCCTTTGAATGGGGCCAGCACTCAGCACCTGAGTTTCTCCAGTCCCAATCAATTCCTCAAAACAGGGTTCCAGTTCAAAAATAGGGTGTAAGTGATGCATAGGCCATGTGCTGGTCCTCTGCATAGGGACTAAATTCCATCCATTGAGCGCAGCATTGTCAGCTCATTTCTATCACTAATAATATTTCATAAGTAGAGCCTGATCCAATGCCCATTGACATCAGTCTCTGCTTTGAATGGGAATTAGATCAGGCCCTGAAATAGCATCTTACATCTGAGGACTTTATGAAGCTGAGTAGGTATCATTATCATCATTTGCATTTTACAGATGGTAAATAGAGGGTTTAAAAGCCAGATTTACAGAAAGTAGGACTACGGTCCTCAAGTATTTTTGTATGCTTAACTGTGGTACTTGGGTTGTAAATGAGCATTTGAGCATCTAAATATTCATTTGCATGTGAAAATGCCCCCTCCCATTTTTTTCTTTTACACTCCTGAAGTCATTCTGTACACAAAAGTAGGCATGAAAAAATGTGTCCAGATCTCAGGCCACATTTTATGAAAATCTGGCCTTAGTCTTGAGACACTATCTCAAGTCACAGAGAATGAGCAGAACAGAACATTGGTTTCCTGACTCTGACGCTCCTATTCTAGCCCCTAAACTGTGATGTCAGGAGAATTCTGGGATTAGTAGTTATTGGTTAATTGCAGCTGCTGCAGGGACAGCAAAATAAGAACAAAACACTGTGTTATTTGGGGGATTATAAAAGTAGTTACAAGAGCTATTTGGATTTCCACACCAATTTGGAACTGAATTTAAATATGAGATTAAAGGGGAAAAAAGCTTACTCTCAATTTTACCCCATTGATGCTCCTGTTCTCATTAATGGGAGTTATATGTGCCTACATGAAGGAAGAATTGGACCCAAAGGCCCCAAATCAATATGTGTTGTATCTGTGATGTAAGAGCTGAACTGGGTACTTTAAAGTCTAGAATCCACATGATTTTGATCATCAGATTATAACACCTGTAATGGAGGTAAAATTTGAGGCCTAAACTTTCAGCATAACCTGGAGGCAAATAGCTTGTAGTAGCCTCACTAAAATACAACCAAATGCCACATGGCGAAGTCCTTACCTAGGCGAAACTCCCATTGCCTTCAATAAGAATAGACTGAAGGATTACGTAGGAAGAAGGCCAATGTGACATGGCAAGATATATCCACTACAGCTACGACATTCAGTAGGAAAGCACATGGCATACTCCATAACTATGCAGAGGGTTAACTTTCATGTTATGGTTTTCTTATGCAATTTATTTTACAATGTTTAAATCAAAAATATAAGCAAATAACTTACCCAAGTTCTTTGATCAGGCAATTGGAACTGGGAGCAAAATTGAAACAAAAACAACACATTATTCCTGCATTGGAACCCTTATTGCAATCAATCTATTGTGAAGTTAGCTAAGGTTTCACAGTGAGTGGATTGTTTGCTTTTGGGCACACTCTACCTAAATGCAATCTTTGAAGTGGCAATTTATTGTAAAATATGACCAACTGACCTATTCTTGTACAGATTTAGGGCCCTAGGCTTTAAGGGGAATTTTTTCTGAGCAGGGACTGTGTAAGAACTATAGGAATTGTAGCTTAATATTTCTCTCTCTCCTCTAGTCTAAAAATCTATTTTAGAAGCCTATCCCATAGCTCTCATAGCATCTGATTACAAGGATGCAAATTAACCTCTTGCTTAAGCAAATGAAAAACTCCAGGCAATAAATGTCGCTATAAAAATAAGAATTTGTAGAGGAACTGAAAAATTTGAATTTATTTCACATATGTTTTTTACAGAGATAATTGTACCCTACCATTAGAAAGTGAAAATGCATGGTGGAATCTGCAATTATATTAATAACCTGGGGACAATAGGTATACCCACAAAAAAAGTTGCTTTGCTAATTTGCCTCTCTGGTACTAAATATTGGGTCGAATTCTACGTTGGGAGGTAGGGAGTGGTTTCCACTGAAGTTGATAAGAGGGCAGACTTTAGCCCTTTATGATATCACAGGTTGTCCAATAGCATTTTTATTTTCATTTGCTATGTTTAAAAACGCCCATTACACACAAGATGTCATGTCATACCATCTCTTACAAGATAAGCAGCCACCCCTAGCACCCACATAAATGATGACAATGAAGACCAGCTGTTCCCAAAAATTCTTTCTATTGCACAATCAGAGCCTGTATGATAATGTGAGTGAATTGCTACAAATGCACATCATTTATCTCACTGTATATTTTGAATGAATACTCTGTAACAGAGGACAGCTAAAGAAATTAATAAAAATTAATATGGCATCATCAGATATAACTCAGAAACACCATTTAAAAAATGATAGGGTCATTATAGATCATCCCTCATACATGGTACAAGGGGACACTTCTTAGGCAGGGTAATACTTTACACAGCTGGATAATGATTCTCACTCAGGCCAAAGGGCAGACGATGTACAGACAAATGGCATCCTCACACTAGGTTGAGATCTATGGGGACAAGCGAGCTTCACTAGCCCATGGTCTCTTTGGATCTCTCAGAGCAAGGGAACCCATGCTGCCATTGATTTGTCTCACACCAACTGCCATCCCACACCCTCTCTGAAATATGGAAAAGCCACAATTATTCCACATTTTATATAGTGCCATACCTGTGCATTAGAGGCATTAATAAAGACAAAATTCCTGCCCCAAAGACTTTATAATCTACTTCAGAAAACCTCAGAACATGAAGCTGGCCAAAGAAGGGGACAGGAAAAGAAGAGACAAGGTGTGAAAATAAAGAGAAATATATTATATGTAGAGAACAATCATATAGGACTGGACCATTTTAAATAGAGGCTGTGGGGTGGGAATGATTTGCCTAACACAGCCATAATTTATGATGCTCTAAATGACAACTCCTCCCCTAGCCATGCAGCGTTGACCTCCCACACCACAGTCACAGAAAGACAACAAGAGATTGTATGGTGGGAAGAGATACAATATGTTTGCCTTTTGTCACTCTGTACTTCCTCTCAGTTTTTCATGGGTTTTTCTGAGGTTTTGCTCCTCTTCTTATCAGACAATGAGAAGAGCGCTTACCCCAATATCATTAAAATGTTCGGAAATCCCAGGCTGAGTTCTCTGCTAGTGTAAATGGGTATGGTTCCATTGACTTCAAAAAGCTTCCCTCATTTATACCAGCAGGGAAATTTGCAAGTTCTCTGTGAAGAAAACACTAAGGGTGAAATCCTGACCCCTGTTAAGTTAATAACAAAACTCTCATTGACCTCAGTGAGCCAAGAGTTCACCCTAGATGCCTAGCACATCCTCTCTTGAAAGCCTATCTCTTGTATGCCTTTAACTTTGTCCTCCATCTTCTCTCCTCATGTGTTATTTATTTAGATTTCTGCTGCACTATATAAAAGCATGTCCAATCCAAACCCTGGGCACCTCCGACAAGCCCTGAAGAATACATTCATACATAAACATCCATCATTTACCCACAGATCACAGTACCCCAGCAGCAACATAAATATACCAAAATGTGATAAACTCCTCCAGCAAAACCATCAGAGCCCCCACCCCATTTCAATTGAGCTACACAGATTTTTTCCAGCTGAGGACCTGACCATCACTGAATTTCTGCCACGCAGTACACCACCTGAAATGTTCTCTCTGTAAATGTATTACAGCTGTGTGTAAGGCTCCTTAACTACTCTGTTATTTTTTTTAAAAACAGACCTAGAAAATGTATGCCTACTTTGTCTTTGCAATATCACAAAGTCTCTCATCCTGCAGCCCGAACCTGTTTTCATTCACTTACCCATGCTAAAGGCTAAGGAGGAGGAGAAAAGATAGCAAAGGCCCTTTGTTAAAACATTTTGAATTGACATGACTGGCCAGATTCTGCTCTCACTCACAGCAGTAGAAATCCAGAGGTGAAGCTCAGTGGAGTTAACTGGGGTTTACACCACTGTGGCTGAGAGCAGAGTTAGGTCCTTTCTGTGTACTGATTGTTAGTATCACCTGCTATGAAATGGAAATTGGAAGCACTTTCATAAGGAGACTGAAAAGGTTGTCTGGTTGCCTTGCAGCTTTGGTAAATATAGTACCTCAGTATATTCTGCTCAAACTCTATCAGGTACATTTTTATTGTAATACTTAGTGATTAGCATCAGCTATTCCCTTCATTTCCTATAGTGTCAATACATTCGTGCTTTTCTTCCTTTTCCAGCTGTGCAAGAACATTGCTCTCATGTATCTGTGCTAAGGCATGGCAAGATCTGTTTTACCTAGAAGCCAAAAAAATCCCACACTTGAGTAACTGAGCCTCACAACATGAGGTAGGTGCGTACTCATTATTATCCACATTTTACAGATGCTAAATTGAAGCAGAGAGTTTCCACAGCCTACCCAAGAGCTCAGAGGGAGTAAATATCAAGGCAGGGAGTTCCTTACTCCCCGTCCTGTGCTTGAAGCACTAGACCAAGATGGGGAAGTGAAGTCACCCTGTCAGACTGGCACAATACAGGATAAGCAAGTGATACAGGGTTGCAAATAATGCAGAGTTTTGACCCAGGCTATCGTTAATCTTTCTGTGCCATGTACAGACCCACATGGTTGAAAGAGGCCTATTATTTTCTTGACATAGCAAATGAGCAGCAGGACATTAAGCATATGACCAAAGAACCACACAATTGTAGTTGAATGTCTTCAGGCATGGAAAGGGGATGTATTGAAAGCACATATTATTTCCAGTTATTCTGCAAAGTTACTGAAACTTGTACTGTGTCCTTTTTGGGTGTCTTTATATATGTATATAGAAAGAGCCTGGTCTTTATAAAGGCTTTTACTTGGGGTGCCCAGATTTGTGGGCCCCACTATGCATCTGCAAAAAATGGCAAGTGGAAATGCTATCACTGATATCTCCAAATATGCAGCTGTACCCACACACCCTGTGCTTAAACTTATATATGGCAACATTAGTGCCCAAAAGGGAATTACTTGAGGGTGCAAAACTGAGCAGTAAAAACTGAAGCCACTTTTCAAGATCAGGCCCCAAATTCCATTGTTTCTTGGAAATTGCTTAGAGATGGGCACAATGATCCCTCCACTGCCACTGGCCACTGGCCACAGTGGAGAGTCAGCAGAAGCACAACTTGGTAGTAGCATATCTTGTTTGATCCATTCTAATTTTGTGGGGCAGGGAGCTCTAGAACATACATGTAGCTCAGATTTGGGTCCCACTACAACCAGAACATGATGGTTTAGCTGCAAAACATCACAAAGGACATGCTAATGTTTGTCCACCACGACAACATTGGAAAAATTGTGCGTTTTAGGAAATCCGAAAATAACTCAGACTGCATTCTTTTCTCTGCACCTGCTTTGAAGCATCAACAGGATTTGTTTACAATATTGAAATTCCAAAAATACTTACTTGCGGATGAAACAAGAATCCTGGGGAAGGTCTCAAGTACTTTTCCTTTAACGCTTCAAGTGGGTCAGTTAACTTTCTTTTCTCCACTCTGTAAATGTTAAAATTGATTTGCTTGTGATGATTCAGTCTTAGGCATTAATAACTATTCAGCTACTTATGTTTAAAATAGTCAACATCAAGTAATTGGTTTCTTGGTGACAGTGGTAAAAGATAAGGAGGTACAGTCATCTCTTGATTAGTGCATGCAACTCTCAGTAGCACTAATGAGAGTTGTGAACATCCATTAAAAAGAGATTACACCATTTACATTGGAAATAATCCCATTTCAAAAGGCCAATACTATAGATAATAGCAATTGATGACTAACTGCATTGAGCCCTGTTATCAAGAAATAGGGCCCATCTGCATTTTCCAAACACAAGAAAAGCTCTCACTGACACCAGTGGGGACTTTTCGTATTAGGCCTGCAGAAAGGGACCCTTGGGAAGCTCATCTTCCTTTGTGAAGAAATTAGGCCCTGCCCTTACCAACCACTTCACATGGGCACAGGGATGTCCTTGCAAAGAGGAAGTGAGCCAGATCCGGGCCTGGAGAAATGTAGTGAATTTGCCACAACAGAAATGAAGGCTATGTTCAACTAATTGTGTGTCTTCGAGTAGTGAAACAGGGCATCTGATAGTTTAAAATTAGTACTGGCATCTTAGTTCCTCCTGCATTTTTGATTATCAGTTTAAATGGTATCATTTATCAAAGGACTGATCCTGCATTCCTTACTGAGACATAATTTTCATAATAGTTTTCATTCATAATTTTCTTGCATCCGAAGAAGTGGGCTGTAGCCCACGAAAACTTATGCTGAAATAAATTTGTTAGTCTCTAAGGTGCCACAAGTATTCCTATAATTTTCTTTGGCTTCAATGGAAAGTCTGCCTGAGTAACAACTATGGGACTGGACCCATGTTATGCTGGCAGCATTCCTTTACTATTCCTTCACAAATTGCATTATCATGCACTGCAGTACTGTATAACAGTAACAATTTCCACCAATTCAGTAATGATAAATTAATATCATACAGGAAACCTGTGGCCCAATACCTATACGGCATCAATTAAACCATCTCAATAAGTAACACACTGCTAACACCGTTCCTTTCTAATGCATACCCTTTATCTTATGCCAGAGAGTGTTTTATGAAATTTTTGCCAAAAGCAAATTTTTGGAAGATAAATTGGAAGATGAATTAAGATCATTTGCGTTACAGTGACTTTTTATTTTTAACAATAGTCTCTTTGTGAAATAGGCTGTTTAGATTATGAACAAATAGTTTTTATGGTTAATATTTCACTACTCCTATGTTTTCCGTAGATTAATTTAGACGTATGACTACAACTAATTACAGATATGCAGGCAGAGTATCAAAGTGCATACAAGTGCTTACGTACACAAGATCTGTGGTGAAATCCTGGCCCCACTGAACTTAATGGCAAAATTAATGGGAGTTCAATGGATGTGAGGATTTCACCCCTGATTTCTAAGGGCTTGTCGACATGGGGAAAATGGCCTGGAATAGCTGTTCCGCAATGGCTTCACATGTGGACATTCTTACTCTGCACTGAGTGTTCACATGGGGAGTTAGTGTGGAATAATTATTGTGCTTTAAACTCACACGCTAGCTTATTTTCCGGTAGCTTTCCTGTGGAGACAAGCACTAATATCTTGGCTCACTTAGGATCCGATCCTATTCCCACTGACTCCCATTGACTTAAAGAGGTGTGATCAGACCCTTACTGCCCACATAGTTTTTTGTTTCGTTTTGCCACCAAGAACTCATTCTGTCTTCATTTACACCTGTACAGCCTCACAGAAACTGGTGGGCCGATCTAGTATAAGTGAGAGCAGAATTTCACTCTCAGTGCCCACATTCCTTTGATCTGTCAGCCCAGATTCAACCCCTTGTTGCAGCTGTCTGCTACACCAAGTGAAGTGGAATGGTGCAACCAAGAGCAGAATTTGGCCCAGATAATGTTTGAAATAAATGCTATTGGGGGGTAGGGCATGAGGTGTAGCGCTTTTGAGGAAAAGGGACTTGTAGTAAAAGATTTAAAGAACATTTTCAAATATCCAGCATTTGTGCCACCTCATTTCTGGATAAGCAAATGTATTACATTACTACATATTGTAAATGACAGTGCATGCTGAGCTAATGGATCACTTCAAGTTACACAGGAAAAGTCCTGAAAGAGTTAACTGTGCTCAAGAAAGCCATATTCCATTAAAGCCTGTTACCTGTAAATGGGATCCATAAAGAATGGAGTGGGCCTGGCATGTTGCAAAGAAGCATCAGTTGCTTTCCTTGTTTCAAGGTCACCTCCTTTCTTTTCACCAAAGACATGGTTTTTCCGAGGCTCAGCTTGTTTTGTACCACTGGCTCGACTTCTGCTGCCCATGCTCAGATCTAGTGGTTGATCCTGGCTTGTCACAGACGGAGCTGCTGGTTTTGAGGTTATAGAAGTAACCGGCTTCTCCTCCTTACGTTTAGTGGTGAGGTCAAAGGGAGACTCAGCGCTTCCCTTTGGGATCTTCTTTACTTCACTTGGTGACTGAGGCTCCATTTTCAAAGGCAACGGTCTCAAGTCTCTATCAGGAAATGGGTACATTGATTGAGAGAATGCTGGAAAAAATGGGAGGGGAAACATGGAAGGGTAAGGTAAAGCTCCAACTTTTTTGTCTTGCAGCCCCACAAGTCCTGTTGAACCAAAGTATTTTTCAGCAATAGAAGCAATAGCCTTTATAGAATCATTCACAGCTCCTGACACCGCAGTTTGTTCCTCTAAAGATGGTGAGAAAATGGAATGACTGCTGTATTCTTTCTTATTATTTATTGAAGCCAAATTCTGAAGAGAGCTTACTTTGTCTTTGAACATTTTACCATTTTCTTTAAATTTCTCTTTATCACTTTCAATGTCACTTTCCAGATCAGAGCCAGAGGTGGTCTCCAGGTCACTGCCACTGGGAGTACTGACATCATCAAGGTCACTACTCTCTGACTGGTCACTGATTTTTTCGTGCGGCCTCTCTTCAGAGGACCTCTCTGGTTGAAGCTCCACTGGCTTATTTTCACCTACAGAGGGGTGCTTATTTAGTGCCTTCAAAATATCCTGTGTAGCTGGCAGTATCTGAGGATGTGTCATGAGGGGACTTTGACTTTTGTTTGTCTGGTCTGTGCTGGGTAGTCCTTTAACAGGAGAACTAGCAGGTATCAAAGGTGGCCTGTGGTACAAGCCTGAAGAAAATAGACCAGGGAAGCTAAAAGAAAATCCAGGAGCTGTTGGAAAGGTAAGACCAGCAGGATGTCTATTGGCACCAAAATAGTCAGCAAGGCCCGGATTTGCATGATTCATATTAACCATGGACGTTTTATCCATAGCTGGGGTTCCAGGAAGTGAAATGCCTTGGCCAAAAAATCCTCCTGCTGCAAAATGATTCTTGCCCTCACAAAATCTCCTGTGTTTATTTAAGGAAGATGTAGTGCTGAACATTTGTCCACAGTCTTTGCACTTGATTTGGGTTCTGCAATCAGCATGCATGCGCTTATGACGACAAAGGTTTGAAAACTGAGTATAGGATTTATGGCAGACCTCACCTGTGTGTAAACAACAACAACAAATCTCAGGCTTTATGATAATTCCCCCTTTCCCCACCCGAATTTAGCAAAGACAACAATTTGTTACCCCCCAACATGTCAATTAAGAAGCCATAGGGAGAAGTCTGTGAGCATCATCTGGGTGCACAAAACAAATGAAAACTCATTTTACTCTTTCCAAAGCAAGGCATCCAATTAGACAAATGTCTTGAGACAGCATAAAGAACCCACCCAACAAAAAATAAATATAAAAATCCCTAAAATACAAACATTTCCTTTTCACTTTTCACAATACTTGGGTTGCTTACAATGTTTTAAATTCATGATCATTATCATTATTTATACTCAGTAGCACTCAGAGTGCCTGATCAGAATCAGGCCCCAATGAGCATGGCACAAACTAAGGCCCTGATCCTGGAGACACCTACACATCTGAATAGCTTTATCCACATGAGTACCTCCACTGATGGCACTGCGATTATTAAAATGCTTAAAGTTATTCACAAGCATAAGCATTTGCAAGATCAGAGCCACAAAATTAGACATAATCCCTGCCCCAAAGAGCTTACAATCTAAAAAGACAAACAAGATATATGAAGGATGGGGGAGAGGGAGACAATCAGATATATACAAGCACATATAACTATTAATAAACCCAAAATTTTGCATTTACAAATGAGATGCTAATTACATGAAAGCCCTTGGCATTCCAGGCTGTGGTTTCCAGAGCAATCACAATCTGGTGCCTGGGCACATATGTAACATTCTCTATTTTCACATACAGTGTTAGAGGAATGCATATGGTCAGTGTGATAGAGTTACAGTTGCTTTGGAAGCCATAACGCTTAATTTCATGTCTCATGTAATTATAATCTTGGCCTTAATGTTTCATAATGTAGTTTGCTTGTTTGTCTCTTTCATGTGAAAAAACATACCCTATTTCAACAACTATTTCCTCATATAATGCAGCTGTATTTATCTGAATGTCTGATGCTCAAAACAACTCAATGGATTTCCTCAAACTCCTTTGGGACAAGAACAATGTCAATTCAAAAAAGGGACATCTAGAGAAAGCCTTAAATCTTGCAGATTAGGGGTTGCAATTTTGATCCCACCGGTCTGATCTACACTACAACATTTCCCATGTCTGACTACAGTTATCAACAATCACAATCAGTGACAGGAAGAGAAGGATGGTGTAGTGGCCAATGTAGAGTGAGACATGATACATTTTCATAGTGTAGACCAGATCACTGAGGTGAACGGGATTTTGTGCTGTTAGCAGGTAACTGTCATATAATCACAACTATAGGGTCACTACTGCAGAGACGTAATTTCCTACTTTGTGAAACCTTGTTTTCATGTCATCTTGAAAGAGCACAATTACTTTGATTTTTCTCTCTTTTAGGAACTTTACTGAGCAAGGCATTTGGGTAGAAAACTGAACAGAAGCAAAAGGTTTAGCAATTTAAAATTCCCTGTTAGAGAATAAGATCTAGACTTCAATCCTCCATACACACAAACATGAACAACTTCATGCATGTGAGTGTTCCCATTGAACTCAATGAAACTACTCATGTATGTAAAGTTATGCAAGTAATTTGCAGAATCAGGGCCCTAGTTTGTCCTCAATAAGAGGTTTTTCCTTGCAATTTGGAATCCTCAATAGAACAGGAAAGATCGATACAGGAACGTCAATAAGCTTCACTGAGGCCTACAGAAATCTGACCAGAAACCTTGCTTGAAAGGAGAAAGTCTGGGTTGTCACTCATTTGGAAGGTCACTGTGGTTTGACTTATAGATATTTTAGATTTTGTTTGTCTGTACAAAGCTTATGTCCCTTTTTTACTGTACTTTCACACAGCATCAGGAAGTTTCCAGAGTTGTGCCATGCAATGTGTTGTATTTGACACTTTCCCGGACAAACAGAATGTAATGCCAAAGCTGCTGAAACACATGTTCCATCAATAAGTCTCGTGTGACAACACTTCATAGTATTCTGCTTCTATTAGTAAATGTTCTAATTTGTTCAAAACCAAAATTAAGCAATGTTACACTGCTGTGATAAAATTCTTTTCTTTTTTCCCTTCAGGGAAAAAGCATGTGGCTACACTTTGACTTCATATGCGCTATATCTAAGCTCTCATCTTTCACACATCAAAGCCACACAACAATTCACATTGTGTATTCCGAGCCCTTTTTAACAATCATTTTCATGCTTTGAGACAGGCTGACATAATTTACAATGGCTCTATTTTAAGCTGGTAAAGGAAACTGAATTGAATGTATCTCATCCTGCAGAGTTGGTTCCCATGAACTATAATCACGTCTTCTAACTTCCACTCACACCAATGCCTGAGCTAACCTTCCTGCGCTTCTAAACCCCTGCCCTTGAGAAACTTGACCACTTGTTGTCATGTCTTAACTGTTTACTTCTTTAGTGGGCTCTTCACATCACAGCAATAATACTTCCATTGTCTAAGGGCCTGATCCTGTCAGACAAGTTTTCCTATTCATGCCTCATTGCTATCATTGGCATGGCTCAAATGGGAAAAGGTTTCAGGATTAGGCCCAAACACAGGAAGTGTGCAATGCTATAATTCAGGAAGAATGCCTGTTACAGTATATCAGTTGGTGTTCCTGTAAGATAGCTTCATTCACAAAGAAGATTATAGATTTAAAAAAAAGCATAAAGTTTTCCTACCATGCATATTAGAATGCCTGGTTTTCTCTTGCTACATTTCCCCCACCTAATTTGGGAACCAGATCCTAGTTAATTAAGGATTGTAGGACCAGCCATTTATTTGTCCTGATATAACACATTAAATTGACATTTATTTGTTATGCCTCTTATAGTCAACATATAGGGCCCAATCCTGCTTCCACTGACGTCAGTGCCAAAGCTTTCATTGATCTTCCCAGTGCAGAATCAGGCCCACAAATCAAAGTTTAGGGCTAGCTTATGCAACTCGTGGGACCAATCAGATAAGCCAAAGTAAATTGGCTACAATTGTGTAAATGAATGCCAACAGTGAGAGTAGCCCAGTCTAGCCCTTGGATACTATGAGTCAAATCCTTATCTACTGTAAATCAGTGTAGTTTCACTAAAGGCAATAGATCTACACCATTTTACACTAGCAGAGGATATGACCACATATATTTCATTCCAAAAAATATATTTATACTACTAAGTACTTTTACAAGATCTATATGTACTGTTTTAGGACTATATATTGCTAAATAATTATTCTCCATCAGTACACTCAAAATTGAAGGGAACTGAAAAATATTGTATTTCCATGGAAAAGCAAAAAATAAATAATCTTCCAACAAGTTATTGGTATCCTTGCAAACTATTAGAATGTGTGCAATTTAACCTTTAAAAGGCCTAACATGACTTTATACTTCTCTTTAAAACCAAAAAAATATTATTGAAATCATGCAAATACAAGCAGCTAAAATATGCAGATGTATATTATTATAACTCCATCCATGTAGGTAAGAGCCATGACAAAAGACTTGCCTTTGGGACCGTAAAACATAGTCTATATAAATAGGCCTCTCGTGTGCAAGATTCCTCTTGTATTCAAAATATTGAAGGGAGAAATGGGAAATATTTTCATAGGTAATCTGCTGATTTATATGGGCTTTAAAAAGTAGCTATGTTTGGCAATCAAACTTTGGACCAAACCCTGTAATCCTCACTCACCAACGTAGTCTTACTTATGTGGATAGTCTCACTGAAGCCTGTGTATTACCTGATGCTGTTGAATTTTACACAGAGCACGCCATTGATTTTATTGGGGAATCTGCACATGAATCAATTGCACAGTATGATCCAATGGGATTACTCACATGAGCAAGAACTATTCCGATGAGTTAAGGTTACATGATCTAGCCCTTTGCTTTCTGCACAACTTTTGTTTCCATGTAAAGTTTTGCTTAATATTTAGATGGAGGGGATTTGCTGACTTAATAGCTTCCATGTATTAAGGCTATAGAAGCTGGGTTTGACTTCTCCAGTTAGTCTTATGGTATGCTTGGTGTTCTATATCCTTACCTTTACTCTAAGCAACTAACATATAGCTACTGCTTCCTTCCTTGCAAGTTTTATCACTGTGTAGACCCCTAGCCCTGACACAAACCACAACTCTCCCACCCCACCCCTGGAGGTATATGAATTCATTTGATGTGTAAGTGTACTCTGTCCTGCAATTTTCTTAGAACCAAGAAATTACCTAGCAGTTAAGTTTGCATATTTTCTGCTTATTAAACAAATTACTGTAAGTACTATTTTGAATACGTTCAGCCTATTATGGCATGTGGTTTCTATTTGGAGATTTTGTGAAGGCAGTGAGTAATTATCTTACTGTTGGTGAGTTTTCACTCAAGCTTGGGCGGTATACTGTAATAAGAGACAGTTGCCATAAACAGACTGGTAGGGCAAATCATGCTGTGTGGCCTTGTGCTGGGAAACAGATATCTACTTTAAGTGACCTGACCCCCCAACCCCTCAACACTCAGAAACATCTACCCCAACATGTGAGCTCTACATTCTTTTGTTCTGTAATTTCAGAGCTATTATTCATAATTGTTCTATAGTTTTCTGTCCATCACACTTTGCATTTGAATAATAACAGTTGATGTTTTGATTCACCAGAGATCACTGAAAACATTAATGGAAAGCATTTTACACATGATTTCATTTGAAAAGAAGCATAGTTCTATTTGGAGCATTTGATTCAAAAGCAACTGTAACTCTAGTGCTTGACTAGTCCTCAATGGCAGGAAGCCATTGTTTTCTAATTATTTCATTTTCACTAATACAGTATTAATTTGAAAAAACCCTCTGTGATCCTGGGTGGGGAAAAATAATTAAACTGCTGTAATTGCATCTCGTTAATTAGATATTTGCTAGCTCAAATAAGTCCAAACATAAATAAATACGGACTCATCCACCGGCAGATCTACAGCCCTTACAAGAACGTTTCTTTTAAGTTATTATTACTCATGCTGATGTAGTATCAAGACCCAAAGCACATGTCATAGAATCATTAAACTACTCCCTAGGTGAACATATGCTGGGTGTTCCAATATACTGAAGAAGTTAATACCGGAACTGTTGAAAGCTGATCGCTGGTGGCTCAAACTCCAGAGTACAAGTCCCTGTAGACGAGTATGAAATTGCAGGTTTTCCTCCTCTCCCCATTAAACTAGCTTCCAGTCACTTGACCTTACACCTTTGCACTCTATTTATCTGGATGCTACAGATCTGCAATGTAATTTAGTCTTCTTTAGCATGTTTTAGATTGGTCCTAGTTTGAAGCAGTCACTTTGAAAAGATGGAATGAAGCCACAATCAGTTTGGAAGAAGCACCAGGAAAGAGTTTTTGGCAAACTAGTGCTGAAAACAGGGAGTTGGTAGTGAATTAGGGCATTGAGTATATAGGGCTGAGGATTTTTAATTGGCTTTGAGTGGCATTTGAGGAGAATGAGTTGGGATTCAACGGTCAAAGGAGAAATATTTCTCTTTCATTACCATATGGGAGAGAGTCTCTTGAAGCAGTAACAAGTATCCTGAGTCCCGATGCTGCAGCAGGATCTGCACTGAAACCAATGCAGTCAGTGAGACTGTGTGGGTGCAAGAATCTTCACTGCCATGTCCAGATGCAGGAATCAGGTCCATAGAACAAGTACATGTTTTAAAAAGCTTGAGTGCCAAGACAACTGTTTGTCAAGGTCTAGCAGCTTTCAGTTAATACTTAAGACTGGAATTTGCAAAGGAGCCTAAGGGAGTTAGGCACCCATCTCCTATTCAAATTCTATAGCCCTTACTATCATATGCAAATCCCAGCCTAATGGTGTGAACTAATCTTGTAGGGAGCCCTCACGAGCATTTCCAAAGCAATGCAGATTTTCAGCATCAGATACCTTTGCCTGTCTCGCTTAAATCTCATAACCCACTGAGGCTTTTCCTTATTGGCTAATTATATGGCTGCTGTCAAACCCTTCCCTGAACTGCTCTTTGTGTCGGGGGGTGGGGGGAGTGGGTGGGAGAAGAGAGATTCCTGGGGAAACAGGTGCATTACAGTGTACAGTGTCTGTTTGGAAAGGAATAATATATAAAAACAACTCTACGTATTGGACTCTGAATTATATAGCTACTCATTCAGTAAATCAGGGCTTAAACCTACTCCCAACGGGAGTTTCAACAGAAGCAGGACTGGGCTGCCTACTTCCTGATTATGCTGCTTTTTTTGAGACGAGACAGACATTGAAGTTTAGACGTTTAGTTGAAGACTTACATATAAAGGGCTTGACACTGCTGTGGATGTGCTTGTGCTGTTTAAGGCCTGAAGAAGTAGCAAACGTTTTACCACACTCTGGACAAGCGTGAGCACGAGCCCCAACATGCTGGGAACGAATGTGCCTCTGAAGGTTGCTGGGGTCCGTGAAAACCTGCTAGGAAATGAATACTGATTAATCAAGCAACTTAACTGCAGCAAGGGAGCCAGCAATCACACACGACTCCTACAAGACCAAAATTGTGGTTTTGTTTTTTAAAGGCTAGAAAATGAAACAAAAACCACCTAATATTGGCTGGTTAGTATGACCAGATCTTGCTGCATTGAAGTTTTGACATTGGCTTCAACTGGAGCAGAATTGAGCCCTAGGTTTTACAGGACTAGCTGATTACTCTTTGAAGCAGTGACCTAGGCAGGGTCTTTGTATAGTGCTTGCCAAAAAGAGGCTGTGACTTGGTCATAGTCTCTAGGCACTACTGCAGTATAAATGCTTTATAACAATAAGGAGTGACTTGCATCAAGGAAATCCTGACCCGCAACCTAGTATCAAGGATGCATGTTCAGCGTCTAGCTTTGTCTCACTACAAAATAAAAAACATGTTGGGGCAAGTTTTGCTTCACTGAACTTAAGCAGACAAACTCCAATGGACTTCAGGGAAGCAGGAGCCAATAACAGGCTCCATAGTGTTACGCAGGATTAATAAAACTACGTATCCAGGAAATGCAAAAAGGAAAAGGTATCCACCCACACAGAAAACTAAACACAAAATCTGTGGAATCATAGGGGAGAAATAATTCCTTGCTGGTGTGGTACAAAGAGAGCTGACTACAACTATGAACAGCTCCACATAATGGGCCTGAGTCTCAGCTGGTGTAAATAGACATTGCTCCATTGGAGACAATAGCTGGGGACCCGGCCCATCATTTCTTCTTATTATTTATCTTGCAGTAGTGTCCCGAAGCCTCAATCAGCATTGGGCTCACCATGCTAGGTACTGTACAAACACATAGGAAGACATGGTCCCTATCCCAGAAAGCTTAAACCAGTTAAAATAATACAAACTAAAGATAGTACAGAAAATAAAGGAGCGGCCAAACAATTGGTGCTGATCAGAGGGCAGCGTGTTGTAGCACTGGTCCTGGAGCAGTTTGGAAGGAGGACTGTGACTTACAGAGCTACAATCATCCTCCTGGCTCCCCGATACCCTGGGGAGGGAGTAAACTGCACTGCTCACTTAAGGCACCAATGCAGGTGAGCTTCCAAGTGGGTTGAAGGAGCAGAGCCACCTGCTCCCCACTCTATGTGTTCCCTCTCACCCCCTTCGCAAAAGGAGGAAATCTAGTAGCCCCTTGGAGGCTAATTTCCTGCCCATACTGATACTGATCACCTGGATGGCCAGTGCGAGGTAGTCAGGGGGGTGCATTACACACTCATATTACCTTACATGACTGCGCTATCTCAGTCGCAATCTGACCCAGAGAATGCGAAGGAACATGAGTCCATCCCTGCATTTTTAGCAGGAATTTCTGCTGCTTGGAGGTAGATAACTTATATAAAATGTTACCCACTCTTTTTAATATATACTAGTTCTTTTAGCAGGCCATACTAATTTGAGGGTTCACCTTCCAAAATATATTTACAGTTTCCTAAGATTGGGATCAGACTGGGGAGGAAAGGTTCCACTCCCATTCCCAGAAAACACGGATAGTTCTGCTAACGTGCTTGCAAATGCAATAGTTAATAACCTTGACGTCATTAGGTTACAAAATCACTACCCGAGTAAATGGGTGAAGTACACATCCCTCTTGAAACTATTATATCTGTCTGCCAGTCCCGTCCCTCACAAAGGGCTGAATGTTGAGCTCAATGGATGGAGAGTGCGCTCAACTTCCTCCGTAGTCGGCCCCTGACTGAGTATTGCATTAAGTCATATTCAGGAGTTACCTTCAAAATCATAAAGGCAAAAAAATGAAAACATTTTAAATTAAAGCCTAAATGCTACAGAAACTGATGAGATAACTAGAGAAGTACTGGTGTGACCTCCTGTTGAATATTGGTTCAATCTTCCCCCGACCCCCAGGTTTCCACACCCAAAACTTGCTTTTATATCTCATAAAACACACAATGATACACTGAGAAAAGCCAAATATCCTACAAATTCCTGTACCTTGGCACAGTTTTCACACTCATAGTGCTTTCCATTGTCATGTGACATTTGATGACGTATCAAATTAGACTTCCAGTTAAAAGCCTTGGGGCACTGATCACACTTGTACTCTCTCTCTTCAGTGTGGGACAGCATGTGCTTCTCTAGGCTGTGAAGACAACAACAGGCTTTGTGAGGTCTCAACAATACCTAAAGAGGAACCCAGTTTTATCAATGATTTGCAGCCCAGGTTAGATATGAAAATGAAGTGGCAGGAAGAGAAATCATTTTAAATAGATCATGTAATTATAGAAACTAGAGGGGAAGGACCTAGAGGGCCTTATTCTGAGAAGTGCAACTCCTTTCGAGTTTTGCTCACCATCTTTCAAAATCAGGCCCGTAATATTGTCTCATTGGAGTTCATCTCCATGCCAGAACAGTACATCTTCTAGTGTTTTGGCCAGCCACATTTTTTAAAATTATTTATTTATTTATTTAGGAAGTTTTAACAAGTGTACAAACCCTTGTCATGTAAATAGCAGAAACAAAACAGTCATTCCAACAGTTAGCTTTTGTTTAAAGAGACATTATAGAGGAATAGAGTCATCAGATCACAACACCTATGTCGCTTTTAGTGATTTTATTAAATTGACTGAAATTTCTATAAAAATCAGGCATGTCTATCAAATGTTAATATTCAAAAAAAATTGGACAGGTGTGCTGAGGTGTTTACACAGGTGAATGTATATTGGGTATTGAATAAAAGATAACTAAATATCTATTGTCCTCTGTCTATTTGGCTGGGTACATTATTGGTGTGTTAAATTTTCCATAACCACAACCTTCCATAGTTTTTGAACCATTTCTCTATGGTTGGGCTATTTCCCTTTTTCCAATAGCTGAACAGCTGCTACCAAATGAGAAATTCATTCTTCATCTCCTCTTGTGTAACCGTTTCTACATGGAAGTGCCAGAAGGATTACTGTTGGATCATTTGTCAATAAGTGTCCAGCAAGTTGTGATTATGGATTGCATCCCAGTACACTCTAATGACTGGACATGTCCACCACATATCCATAAAGTCTCCTCTTTCACCACAATTTCTCCAGTTTATCCATTCAATCTCTTTCTATATCTATATATTTAGCCTGGTTGCTGTGTGGTGTCACTGAAACAATATCTTAAAGAAATTTTCTTTTATATTTGGCCAGTCACTTCAAAAAATGTATTTCTATCCTTCACTGGGGCCAAATTCTGATCTCTTTTACACCAATGTAGATCGGAAATAAATTCATTGAAATAAGTGGATATACAGTAAGATGAAACTGGTGTAAATGAGATCAGAATCAGGTCCCTAAGCATTTCAGACTAATAGCATGTTCCCCCCTAATTATCATTAGTTACATTAAATGTACTTAGTAGTTTTGGAGTCATTTGTTTCAGCCCTTTAATAATTTCTGTTGCACTTCTCTGAACTCATTTCAGTTTGTTCTATGCCTTTCTATTATTAATGTGCCCAGGCTACATGCAGGCAGAAATATTTTTAAATAACCTCTATTGTCTAGTTACATACAAAATCTTCTCTTATATATTTAAAATTTAGAAGGACAGAAAAGATTACAATGTCTTATAAGTAGATACATATGGAAGACTAGAAAAAAAAGTCTGGTACCATTACTATCAGAGTGCATGCCAACGCACCAATATGGGGACACGTTCTGCAGTCCCTCCTCAGACAAAGCTGCAATGACTTCTACTGATTAAACTGACCAGAGACGGTGGGTTTTTAACTTAGGTTCTCCAGTCTGATTTGTGATTTTCATGCTCAGCCATAGCTCATAAAAATGCTTTTTTCCTCTATGGATGCCAGTTACATTTAACTCTACCAGACTCCTCTTTCATTCTGTCAGAAATGGCTGTGGCTTCCTCGTATTATATTTCTGCAAGAGTGTTGGCCAAATACTGCACCATTTACTGGCCATCAACCCTGAATGCCGTGTGCATCTGTGCATGCAGAATGCCTCATTCACTGGATAATACTGAACAAAAGTTGGCCCAACACGTGTAATTTTCAGCCAAAGTGACTGATTCAAAGTAACTGAGGTTGCTCGGTAAAATAAACAAGGTTGCCAAAGTGTATCTGTAAGCAGTCTGGCGTGTAATATTTCTGTAGCAAATTATCTAGTGTTAATAGTACTTTTCTACATTTGAATTTGAAGACAATGTCTAATGTAGGGTAGTCACTGAACAAATGTAAATTTATCTTAAAATATTAAAGATTCAAAACATAGGACAGAAAATAAAGACTGAGTCATCATAAATAGATGTGCTGTGGTGAGAGAAACTATGAAAAATGAGAGCTAACACAGTCAGTCCCAGAACTACTTGAATTATTCAAAGGCTAGTACATGACAAAGACCATTTAAGGCAGAAAAAAATAGAAGAGTGTTCTATATAGTGTATATAATAAACCAAAAGGACTATATTACATATGCTGGGTTGGGGGCGGAATTAAACCAAGAGACACTGAATAGGAACATTCAATATGGTGTGCTGGCATAATGGAGAGAGAAAGAATTGGCATATGTCCACTAATTTCAATGGAGCACTACTGATTTACCCCAGCTGGGCATCTGGGCCATGACTTTGTCATTCAGATCCCTGACTTTTACTATTATATGTCAGTAGCTGGGACCAACTTTCCCCTGCAGCAGGTAAGCGTCAAGTATCAAGAGACCCAGCATAGACACACACAGATGTGCATGTGTGAGGAAGTTGTTGCAAGGATTATTGTGTCCACTCAATGCCTCACAATAATTTGCAACATTTCAATGTAATCTGCACTGCAATTCATTATTTTAAGTAGCTGCAGAAAATTGCTGGGACAGGAAATGTACAAATGATTCCCACCATATCAAATTTGTACTAAATATTTGTATGCATATTTTTATATACGCGTTATATTTACAGATGAGAAGGGTCCTGATCCTGCAAGGTGTTGGGGCCTGTCACACCCATAACTTCTTAGGGAGTTGAGGGTGCTCTGCACTTCACAGAACTGAGCCCAAAGTGCAGCATAAAAATGCTGCTCTCACTTAGTGGCAATGAATCGTCACTAGTGGTTGTTAGTTTTCATTGTACTTTAATGTTACTGCTTTTAGAATGACATTAGATGAAAATGAGAATTCACATGTTGTAAGTAGGTACTTTGGGCCTGATCCTCCCCCCACTGAAGCCAAAGTCAAAGCCATTGTTTTTGTCATTGTTTTCAACGGAACCGGGATACTTCCCTATAACAATTTTTTCCAGAAAAAGAGGAAACTGATGTGTTTTCATGGGTCCCTGTGATCATCTTCAGCTTTGTGCTGCTGCACGGTGATTTTTTCTATGTAACGTATTTTAAGATATAGCAGACTTACAGTGGCTAGTTTTGCCTCATTTTAATTGGCCTACCACAGCTAGTTTGGGCAGAAAAAACTGCTGTCAAATTATGAACACTACACAGAAGTGTTCTGAATTATTTCTGCCTAGAACAAGAATAATTAGATCAGGTCCTAGCTGGTGTAAATCATTGTAGTTCTACTGAGTTCAATGATGCTATGTTGATTTATATCAGCTGTGGATCTGGCCCAGTTGCATTTAGGGTTGAGTTCATTCACAAATAAGGGCTTCAGAATCAGGCCTGAGTGTGCAGCTTACACATAATAACTGTAAAGTTAAATACAGAATGTTCTGCTCAGTGTGTCCTAAACAAATCTCCAACAAATCTCCATCCTTAGAGGTTTTTAAGGCCTGGCTTGACAAACCTCCGGCTGGGATGATTCAGTTGGTGTTGGTCCTGCTTTGATCAGGGGGTTGGACTAGAAGACCTCCTGAGGTCCCTTCCAACCCTAATATTCTATGATTCTGTTTTCATATGTATTCTGTTTTAGAAGATTGGGTCCAATTCTGCACAAACTTACACCCTATGCAGTCCTACTGAAACCAATACAGAATTAGACCTATTGTAGGTATCTGAGTTTAAGTGGCTATTCCTACCTTTGTAAATCTGGAAACACTTGATCACACTCTTTACATTCTTGAATGTCATGCATGTTCCGAAGGTCATTTTCATTGTCAAGCTTTTGTTGAAAGTCCTCCTCCACCATAGAAAATGCTGAGTGAGGTGTGCTGCATGGGAATTTCTGATGGTCCACTAGTTCCATCTTGGACTCAAATAGCTGGTCACAATCCTCACAACGATACTGGCGCTCCTCTGGAAGGCAAATTCGTTGGTTATAAGTTGTAGGAGACATGGTGCAGTGAGACAAGTTACTATGATGGACTTCATATTTTTATCTACCATTTTTAAAAAAAACTGCAGAGGAGATGAAAGGAGCAAAAATCCTACTCTTTTGATCCAAGGTGCAGCGGAGGGGTAAATTAAGCCAGTGTGAAAACCTGAGGAAGCTCCTATGTATGATTTCTGAATGTTCAGGCAATGGCTGGTGCCCCACTTCCACCCCAGTACACTCTAGCACAATCCTCACCCCCTACACACAGCTGGGTATTGGATGGAGACCCTATAGTTGTGATGTAAATGCAGCCCTTTGCACCAGCAACAACAGGGCATTCCTTTATAAATACACTGGAAGTCTCTTGGAGTCTATATAATTTGCAGGATATGAATAACTACTTACACAATTTAGGTACAGTTTGTGTGTAAAAAATTAACAAGTGAGATATGGATGAATAGTTTTACTCTGAAAGGTGAAGGTTTCGAAAAGGCACCGTCTAACTCATTAGATTTGCTCTTTGCATGTATACAGGATCACATATGCTCTCCTGAGAGTGACAAAAACTTTGCAACCATTGTGCCCCTGTGTTAGTCCTGCACGGCCAACACAGCTAAGAGTTAACGAGCTACACTCTATTCCTTCTCATGCATCATCATAGAATTCTTTACTCAATTCCAATTGCAAAGCCTAATTGTACACTAAGTTACACCTGTCCAACCCCACTGCAGACAATGAGGTTGGGCATGGTCAGTGTAATAGGTCAGGGTAGAATCTGAAAGAAAGTGAGGTTGTAGAGATACAACTACAGGAAAAATGTAGACAGTGGAATCTTTATCACTGCTGATACAGAAGGCAGAAAAAAATCCTGGAGAGGTGTCTGCAGGGATGGCAGGTAAAAAATAGCTCTTTGATTGTGAACAGAGCAAGTCTGATCTGGAGTGGTTGAGAGACAGTGAGCATAGAACCTTACAATGCTATTTTTTCAGTTACTTTTCAGACCACAATCACACTTTAAAGAAACTTGCAGATAGGGTGCCGGAGTGAGTCTCAGGCTACAGTTCACATAAGGGGCATCATGCACTCCTGTAGTTTATGAATGGCAGAAAATCTCTCAAAAGCAATTTCAGACATCAGCTCACTCCCAGGCAATCTTTCATTATTTATTTTAGGGACTTTTCATTTCTAACCTTGAAAAATATTGAAAGTTAGAAAGGTTAACAATTAAATCACATCAGCAATGGGGATATTATCATTGTCACAGACGACAGTAAAACTTGTTGCTGAATTAACAGTTTCACTCATGTTAATAATTGGGAACTATTACTGTATTTACTGCCAAGGTTTGCAGAGAAGTAAACAGATAAGTGTATATATATAAAAAAGCTCCTTCTTAGCTACAATGCTGCAATCCCATTGATGTTAGGAAGGTTCCACCAGCAACAAGACATTTGCCCAACTTTATTTTCAGTGGACATTTTGTATCAAACTAGATAGGCTGGGGTAAAAAGTTGCTAACCGTGAATATCTGGAGCCATTGTTTCATGTGAATAATCTTCACTCTTCATGAATAGTAACAGCTCCTCTCCTGGGTCAATGTCTGCTACAACTCTGTAGAATATCTGAAAAACAGAATCACACTGAATCTCACAAGAGGTAAATGTGTACAAAGTAATGCTTGTGGGCACAGCAAGGTTAAATATGGGGCCAGATCCGCCACTTATTTAAGTCAATGGAGCAATGCCAATTTTATAATAGCAGAGAATCTGGCCCCGCACTTTTTGCTCTTTGGGTCCTATGAAAAAAACATCTTGCTCTTAACAAACTATGCCAAGAAATGAGCTGATGATGAGTGGAGGGTTGTGAATGTCACTGTCAATTCACAAATCTTCCAATAATACACATCCTATTCACAAATAATCAATAAAAAAAAGTTTCCTGCTGCTCTGCCAATGAGATATGAATGTACCCTAATGAAACCTTTCCAGATTTACACACAGAAGGTCTGATTCTCTTCTTGATTACACTGGTGTAAATTAGGAGTAACCCCACTGAAGTCAGTGGAGTTGCATCACTTAAAAGCAAGGGAGAGAGAACAAGCTGGATTAAAATGTGCACATCGGGAAAAAGGTTCTGCAATGATATGTTATGAGAGGCTTGTACAGAACAGTGCGGCTGATTATTCCTTAGCTTCAAATGTGAATCAAAGGAAAAATTTGCCTACAATGAGAAAATGGCCCAAGGAGCCCATCAGCAGCCAAACAGCATACACAGCTGGTGATAAACTTACTGCCTGTGGAGACTGTCATGAAGCTGGATGTCACAGCTGTAGGAAAACCTTACAGAGTCTGGCAATTGGGTTCTGCGGTAGTTATCAGGGAAGAATGAGGAGGAGAACCAATGCAATGCACTAGGGTAAATAGGGCTGCATACTTTTTGGCCAGTGTGTATCCTGGAGAAAACTCATACATGTGATTGTGAGATTTTCAAGGAATTGAGTAATTAGGACTTCACGAGAAGGGAACAAAGTCTGTCTTTCTCCTGTTGTTTCCAAAGGAAAGGTGCAGAACAGGAAAAAAAGATCCATCAGGCATAGTCTAGAGGCAACTCAATTAACAGCAGCAAATTTTAGGAAACTTGTTGAATGCAAACCCTTGAAAACAATATTTTGCTAGGCTCATAGACGCTGGATCAGGGTTTTCTCTAAAACTACTGACTCTCAATATTCATTTTATTGAGTCAAGAGAAAGGTAACTGTTAGCTGCAACCGTTTACAAACATTTGTTTGCAAAGAACCATCTTACATCTATTTTTTCCTCGCAGACATATCCTTAATTAGTGCAAAAAAATACATTAACCCATGTGCCATTATCATTTTTCTCCAGTAGGTGGCCCTAAAACCCAATTGTTTATTTTTTATAAGGGGCCTCAACCACAAATATGTGCTAAATATCTAAAAATAACTTAATGAGGTGCTTCCTCTGATTTTTTTTTTAAGACATTCTGTGGCTTGTTTTGAGAACAGCAGTTCAGCCACCTGAAGTCTGCAAGCAGTGCAGTTATACTGAAATAAGCACCAGCATTTTCACAAGACAGGCTGAGATCACTCCACACATGAAGCTCTGAGGAAAATGCATCGGTCACAATGTACACATGCTGCAGCCTACTGTTTGCTGTGTGCTTTCCCAATAAAAGCCATGAGTAGGAGTTTGTACACAACTTCCCCTCCCATTCTGTCAAGATTACAACTCCCTTTCCCTTTACATTAAGAGCTGTCCTGGTCAAACCGTCATTTGGATTTTCTTGGTGGTTTTTTATCTTTTAGATAAATGCTTATAAGTCACGTGTTTCATTCTGGAATTCTATTTCCCTTTAGAAAACAATGGACTTCTCTCAACAATTTGAATCACCTCCTTTGCTGGCAACTCTCAAAGGTTTAACTTATTAGCTTCCTTTCCAACAGCACGTTGACATTTGAATTGTGACATATTGGAACTGCAGTGAAATCTTGCAATAGGGAATGTAGCCTTCACACATATGCCAAAGGATTTTAAGAAAGTACTGTGATATTACAGTCTCATTGGGCTTGATTCTGATTTGACTTATACTTGTGTAAATCACAAGTATCTCTATGAAGTCCATGCAGCTATATTGGTGTAAAACCAGATCAGAATTGGGACCTTTGCCATGCTCTGCTAATACTATCAGTTTTAATCTTATTATTGCCTAATGTAAACAAGAACATGAAATCAAAGTGGAACATTCAAAATGATAGAGTGACAAAGATTTTAAAGTACCCTTTGTAGGATATACATAAATTAATATTGCAACAGTCCTTAAGGAGCCTAGTTAACATCTGTGAAGTGTAATGTGCATATAAATGAAAAGAGAGAGAATATGTGACTAAAGTAGCAATACTGGATTTATCTGATGGAGTTTAAAAAGGTGACATAGGAATTCATGAATGGCACAGTGACGCGGAGACCCAGTGATTTTTAACTTTGCTGAGTTCATTGTCAGTTTTAAGCAAATGTTTATTGTTCTTGAGAATGTGAGGGTCCAACAGAGAGCAGTGCCAGAGGAAAGAAAGGTTCTGAGCTTGCCTCCCCACACAGCTATGCTAATGCACCTCAAGCTTGAGTCACAAGACCTTTTATTATAGTCTTCTCTTGAGAAGATAGTGCCAATTGTGACAAATGATGCAGGGGATTTTTGATGTAGACTTTGGTGCACCAGGGACTTGGTTTGGGCAACCAAAAACTCATTTGATCAAAGACTGAAACCCATTTAAGTGAAGCCAGTTTTTAACTCCTGCAAATAAATTTGATGTCAACATGCATCCACTGAATATTTGCTTTAAGCAACATTTGTTTTTCCATTTATTAGGACAGATGTATTTAAATCTGAGGGTTTTTTCCAGAAGTATAATGGTCTCCATGCACTTGAAAGGTAATATTAATTTATATATAGACTGATGAGCCTAAGACAAGCCTAAGCTGCTGACTGACTAAGGGGCAAAATAATGGATGCATGACATTCAGTCTTGGGAATACCTGAAGGCCCTCCTGCAGTCCTTCTTCATGCAACTTCCTTTGCCTCCAAAGATAGTTCCATGCATGTGAAGAGTGCAGAATTGGGCTTGGAGTGGAATAAATGTTTGACTTGGTGGAATCATAAATTGTGTGGCTAATGCACCGTGTAATGGTTTGAAGACTGGCCACATTATGGCAGCATTTTGGAGCTCATGAAGAACCTGTTATTTCAACATTTGCTAAGCTTTTATCAAATTAAGTTTGTCAAGAGTGCTGTAGATTTGTTTAGAATATGCATGCGCGTGCACACACACACTTTCAGAATGTGTGACATCACACAGGCACTGAGCCACATTGCCCCTAGTCCTAGACAGGGTGTGCCAGGTGGTTGAGAATCTTCCATTCCCACTGTACTCCCAATGCAAAGGTTAGAGTTAATAGAAGTTCCTGAGCTCAGAAGATCCCAAGGACTTCTCCTTTCTGGATCTGATGCAACTCCCACAGAAGACAGTCCATGCAACCTACTTTAAAGGAGCAGAGAGGAGGAAGGATCCTGACCTTGCCCACTGCACTGACTTGCACAGCTGTACCCCAAGGGAGGCAGTCCCCCTGGCACAGGTAAGAGTTTGGGGAGAGAGAGCACCACGATCTCTGCCAGAGCTCTCTCTGAGGTTTCACAGTTCTGCCCAAAATTTATACTCTTGGTCCACGCTGGTGCTTTTTTTATTCTGTGTTACAGTATGTAAAATTAGCCACACTTTTGAGGTCAGTAGCGCATCAATACTAAGGAATGAACAAAAGCCGTAGTGCAGTGTTGCCTAATATTTCCTCCACTTGGTTCATGCCATGTCGTAGAAGATATTACAACAGACCTTTTTCCTCTTTGTTGCAAACCCAGGACACATGGCCCTCGTATGCATTTGAAATGGAGTCTTGTTTGCACTGAAGTGTGTTATGATGCATCAGCTTTCCTTGTAACAACTCTTGGTATGATGCATTTCCTGTATTGCAGACATGGTACACATGTTGAACTAATTAATGTGTGTGTTCCGTAGCTAATTGTCTAGCCTGACTGAGCTGGCATTTTGAAAATAAACTGGAATACCAGCAGAGATTAGTCTTCTCCAAGAAATGATCTGTCCAGCCTCTCTGCTCCCAGAACTCCCACTGACTGCAGTTTGAGTTGCATGAAGAAAAGAGATACAGGAAAACACCAGCAAAATTATATTTTGCAGATTAAGTTATGTTTAGATATTGTGCTTGTAAAAAAAAAAAGCTCCCCAAATGGATCCAAATCACATTTTTGAAGCTCTGGAAATAAAAAACTGCTTAGCTATTTATTTAATTTATTTATTTTTATTTCTGCACATGCAAAACAAAATTCCACCTGGTCTAACAATTTATATCCAAATTGCATCCTAATGGGATTTAAAATAGTGTATATTGAACCCTGAAAATATTATAGTGCTAGTAAATGTAATCTGGTTTTAATAGACATTCCTAATATTTCATGTAAATGTGTTTTATAAGATTTATTTTTTTCATTTTCTCCACCCAAAACCAATTGTAATTGTCCTGCCTGAGAAACAGTGGGAAATTCTTCAATGCCCTGTACAAACGGAATATGTTAGCTTGGGTTCTTTTAAACCAGCATAAGCTCCGCTATGATAGAGGGTCTGAAGAGTCAGGAAGCCCTCTGCAAGGAAAGCTGACAGGTCATAAATTATTTTCAGACCATATATGTTTCATACTGGTTCTCCCTGCTCTTTAAACAAATAGCCAACTATATTCATAATGTTATTACTTGCAGTTGGAAATGGTAGTGTAGAGTATATGGATTTTTTCACTATTAAGCTTAAAGATCGTTTGGGTGAAATCACCAAAGTCAGTAGGAGTTTTGACTTCAATGAGGCCAGGATTTCATCCCTTGTGTTCATTAAAGCCACTTTGCTATCTAACTACAGCACCAGTCCTGCAATTTACAATGCACAGGCAAAGCAATATGCCTTGTAAATTGCAGGATCAGTGCTTACATGTCATAGAAATAGGCCCAAACTGCAAAGTCCAGATCCAGATTCCAAATGCCCCAAGATTAGTGGATAGAGAGGAGCAAAATTCTGAACCAGATCTGAGTATGGATTTCAAACACCCCTCAAGGTTTGGGATGTTTGAATCAGAGGGTTTGGTTAATTCATTTTTGTCTGAATTAATTTAAGGTAGTATGTTTATGCTACTGATGCATGGGGGGGAGGGAGGAGAGGAGAACCAAACTGCAATGATGAAAAGGGAAATTAATTAAAAAAAAAACCAATGAACATACACAATTTACTTTCAAAGGGATGAATAAGGCCTCATTGTTATGAATCCCAGCTTACTTTTCCTGGTCAGGCACTCGAAATTTTATTTATGCTTAATAGACTGCATTTGGCATGTGTAAAGATGACAGAAGTGTGAATTATGAATGACCTTCAACCTATTCAGGAAGTTGTAATAATTGAAATAATAGAGAAAATGCACTCCCTGTGAAATCTGTAGAGAGACGACTATTTCAGGCACTGCCGCCTGCTCCCTTTGAAGTTCACTGTTCATCTCTGCTTACTCCAGTGAAATCTATACCACTTTGTTTGAATTCTTTATTTACTACCACATCATTCAATTTGCCATTCAGCCACCTAGGAAAGGTTTAATATAACGATACCAGTTCAGGGGGGGAAAGGGACACTTAGTTTACATATCTGAACAAAGTCAACAGTTGATATGAACACATCTGTTGCCCTCGCTGCTGAAGAGAAGTTATATTCTGTTGCATCTGACTAAACCTTTTATTCTTGTACATGCAACAGCTTTGGAAAACACTGTATGTGTCCCAATACTAGTTAGGAAATTCAGATTTTGGCACAGATAACAGATGCTAGTCAGATTTGGAAGCAGGTAGTCTGTGCTATTTAAACTACATTATTGTTGTTTTTAACTTACTTATAGCTCTAGGAGGAAGGAGTTCACTATTTACATGTCCTGTACCCCACTGGCAAATGGATTGAATTGACTTCAGCTGTAGTAGAAGCTGACTATGAAAAAGACGGTGAAAAGGAACAGAATATGAAAAATGTTAAGCACATTGGTAGTCATAATAAAAGTCTTATAAGGTCCATTAGCCCTCTGCACAGAACAGTGTGATATTGTTTTGGAATGGAAATCCTACACTACGTTATGTGCATTATTCTCCCAGTTGATAGAACAATGGGAAAACTTGTACGGCAAGTGTGAGCATCTACAAGACGAAAATTCAAATGCAATAAATTTCAGGTAAAGGGCTGTGGTTTTATTTTTGGCAGTCATGGCCTCAAGCATTTGATCAGCACAGTAGGAGGACAGCCCTGCCTATGATACAGATGAAAGCGCCATCTTTCACTTTAAATTATGTTTTAAAACGGCTCCCTTGCTATGTATGTCTATATGCATTTTTATCACTCAGGACAAAATGTTCAGCGGGCATTAGTATCACTTCATAAACTGATCACAAGATGTGAAGAATGATCCGAGCTGAGACTGTTGGACACACACTAATTAGCAAAAGAGTTTGACCACAGGATCGGTGTCTTTCTCCATGCATGATGTCCATATACCCACTGACTTCAACTGGAGTTGTGTGTGTGAAACAATGACAGGATCAAATCCCCTTAGTGTAATCTTTTTTTGCTAGTGTCACAAGGCTAGAATCCTGAAAGCAAAGGGGTATATACATGGAAAGAAGTTGTGCATCAGTATGGGACTACATCCTTAAATCAGGTTAGGCAAGCAAGTGCATACATTCTTGAGCCCTGCCAATTGGCATTGGTCTTAGAATAGTAAAGTGTTATTTCTGAATAAAAGTAGAACTTACCCAAAAAGCAAAACAAATTAAATGGCCAAAACTAATAATAACTTTTACATCAAAAAGACTCCAATAAAATATGAATTTAAGCCCATCAGAAAACATGAAGTGCAAACTAATACATACTTCTGCAACAGACTATAATTAAACGTTCAAATAGTCCAAATTACTAAAATGCAATTTTAGATCTTAGGATGAACAACTTGCACAGTTTGACAACTGAATTTTGAAATATGAGCCACATCCATCTTGCCATACTCAGGCAAATGAGCAGTTGAAGTAAATCAGTGTTTTGCCTGGGTACAGCATATAGGAGTCTTTCTGTTGACCTCAGTGGGCTTTGAATCAGGCACTCATGCTCCAATACATCTGTTAGTCTATAAGGTGCCACAGGACTCTTTGCTGCACTTAGAGAAGTTCAGCAAAAATCCACAGAAAACAACTCAAAGATTGACTCTGCCTGTCCCTTACATGCAAAGCGAGGAAGTGGGGAGATGACTATCTCACACACTCACCCTTTTGCAGCTTATATATTGGTCAGATCCTTCCCTTACAGAGACTGTTCCCTGCCTTCTCTCCTGGAGGTCAGTGGTAACCCAAGAGAGGCGGAGAGGAGCAGGACCTATCCCCTCACTATCACCACCTTCACACCAGCTCACAAAGGAGGACCAGCACAGCAGTATATAGCACTACCATGGAGGGTTGTAATAGCATCCTCTTAATATAGTCAGGGCACCCAGAGGCAGAGCGGCTCCTGGTACTTCCCCCAGGTGATGCAGCCTCCCAATGTCCCTTCCAGTGATGGTGCTAAATGGCAGAGTCTATCCCTGCCCTTTGTAATCAGCTCACTGTAATGAGCATATGTCTAACCATCATCGTCCAAATCACACCCAGCTGCACTTTATTTTTTCATTGTGAATTCCACAAACAGACAATAGTCCTAGTGACTGACCATCACAGCCTCCCATAGAATAGACACAGCATGCACAGGGGCAATGCAATTTCCCCCTTAGTGAGCCAGTCAATGTGCCTCAACCCTGACATGGAAGGACCACTTCTGGGGATGGGAGACTTTTTCAATCCCTCTGTGCCCATTCGAAATCCTTGGCCTCTCTGCAAAGACTGGTGACAATGCTGTCAATTGGATTAGATTGGGGTTTGGTTATTGTACCTGTATGTTGGCCCAAACAAAACCAAATTCCTGACACAATTTCAGAGGAGTGAGTGTGTCCACTAATATCATCAAACCATTCCCAGAAGCACTAATGCTTCATAAGGTAAATCACAAAGTAGAACAATATGTATCTCAGGTGACAACATGGCAGAATTTTCTGCTAGTGCCCTGCTGCCATTTATAACGAACGAACTGGAAGAATCTACTTGGTGAATTACAGCCTGGTATTCTCTCTGTGGGCAGTAATAATCCTCCATATTATTTCTTGGAAGTATATGAAGATTAAATAATCTATCATTGACATATGCTCAGAAAGAACTTGTCTCCCTGAGTTTACTAATATTGGTTGTCAAGGTTATCTCAATAGTATGACTTGTCACAAATGGCAAGATTAATAATGACTTTACATTTCTCAAAATTTCCTTCCAATTTTAGGTCACTTCAGGAAAGGACAGTGTGCTGAGTGAAAAGATTACAGGTTAGTATGTCACAGATGATATAGATATATGTAAAATGTAAGGCTGGAGTTTGACACCCAGCATTAACCCTAATTGCAATAGGTTGGACCAGGCCTTATATGCTGAGTAAGGAACTACTGAGCATGAGGAAGCATGGCAGAATCAAGCCCTAAATAAATGTAGTATAAATAAGCCTGCCTGACTGCCAACAGGCAAAAGCTTAACTTCACTGTATCATCAAACAGGACCCACAAAATCCATTCTTTAAATACACAACCCTTGCAGGTGCATATATGAGTAGAATTGTTTGAGAAGCGCAGAGATGCTTACAGCCACCATTGTGTTATTCTCCCACTTAGAGCTATATGGAGTGGAGTAGTGACGGGGCAGTAAAATCTGAAACACAAGGCTGTGTCTGCAGATTTAAAACGTTTGTAAAACTCTAAGATGTGATCAGATCTGGTAAAATGTACAGCAATTCACTTAGGGCATTGGCCTTGTATACTTTGATAGTTGTTAGGACTGAGAGACTGCTAGCTTTTCTATCCAGCAGATGTAACTGAGCATAATAAAATTTTATTTCAACAAGAAAAATCCTCAGCAAACTAATCTTGAGCTATCTGGAATTTTCAATAGCTAAGACAAAATGAATCTCTAATAATTGTGTCCTTGAGAAAAACCTAAGCACAGCCCTCCAGCATTCCATATATGGCTACGCCACTGTTGGAGGCCTGTAAGCAATAAGTAAGTTAAAAAACAATAATCAAGAGCTTTAAGGATAAATACCGCTGGCTGGTCTTTTAAAAAATATTGTATTTTATAATTAGCAGCTCACTGATATCAGTTTGCTAGTGCATTTGGAATATACTATAGTCCCCTTAAAAAGACATTACTATAGTTACTACCCTTTTTCAATGGGATTTCCTTCAAAATCTGTACTGAAAAATTAGTGTTGCTGGGATGCTAATACTGTCAGAAAGTCTAACAATTTTATTCTTTCTACAGTCATTTTTAAAAAAAAATCATGCTAATAAATAGACAGAGATCTAGCAATAATAAACTTGAGTCTTACAAGATAGCAAAAGCTGGTATTAAATATGAATTGATTTTAAGTTGAAATATACATTCCAGTGAAATAATGGTGGCCGGCCTCCTTGCAGTCCTATAAATACTGTAGGCTCTTTGGGGAAAAGAAAAAAATGAAAGTGCACTATTTGTGGAATTTATTATTCATGTGCTTCTTGAATTACCTTCTTTTAGGACTGATTAGACAGGACAGGAGATAATAGGAGGACAGAACACAGAAATCCTATATCAGCTCTATTTGAAACAAAGAAAAAAAATACCCATATATACAGCCTTTAAATCCTACTCCATCCCCAATCAAATGAAATATGAGCTGCATCCAGCATACATGTTTTGACTGCATCCCACTATTATCAAGCTGTTCATCTCAGCAAAGCTCATTTATACAGTTATACGAAGGAGCCCAGACATTTTGTAAAGTTGATCGAAAGTGATGAAACCTGACCTCAAACGTGAACATGGGAGTGGAGGAGATAGGTCTTTCATAAAGCCTAACATAGAAAACAAAAAAATGTTTTTCTTTCTCTTTTTGTTGAATAAAGGAAGTTCTGCTGAGCACCTTGACTATGTTATAGGTAGTTCAGAGAGTTATTTGAAAATTCTATTTCCAACAGTCTAGGGCTCATACCTGTCTTTCAGTCAGGCTTGCATTTAGCACTATAAACTGGTGTTCAGACTAAGGGTCAGAGTGCTGGTAAATATCCTTTACCATTTCAGATAGCGTGCAATGTTTGCCTGTGAATTTTACAGGTGAGTTGAAGTAATTAGAGGTTAACAGTTACTGCTGATCAAGTGTCTCTGTCCTTGCCTTAGTAGTGAATAGTCTCTCATGCAATGAGAGTGCTCATTATAGGATGAGTATTTCTTATTCACTAGTTGGCAGGTCTTATTTCTTATGGAAAACAGAGTGAACCACCAGACCAGGAGAACCTCTTGAGTCAGCTCTTTCATCCATGAGCTCAGTGCAGCTTTCTCATATCAAAGCAGGACGGGGACCTCCTGACTTAACTGTCTAGCATCTATTACTGATCTATCGACAACTTAATGATGTGTACTCTCAGCCTTAACTCTGACTTAAACCAAGTTTGGGGGGGGGTCTATATAGACAGACTGACACAAACACCCCCACATATAGTGTACACACAAATGCATATACATGATAAGCTTAAACTTGACTTTTATTTGCCCCTCTATATATGCAGACATTTGGCCACGTAATGTCAATTTCACAGTTTGGTCCCCTATTATATTTTATGTTATCTTTCACAGGTTTGTGCAGAGTAAAGCAGAAGGAGGAGCTAACAATTGGAATATCTATTCAGTTTAAGATTCAAGAGCACATTTATAGAATTATTTTTGTAGGGTATGCTCATAAAATGCCTGAGGACAGATACAATTTTGGGGGATAAATTTCCAGTGTGTATAGTAACAGCAATCCATTTTCTCTTGTTGACAGCAGATCTCACACAACATACTACTTGAAAGGCAACCAGTTTTTAATTTACAAATCTTGCCAACATTCTGTAAAAAATAAGGAATTATGAATGGCACAAAACTGTGCAAAAATAAATAACAAGTCTCCTGTGAATGAAAGAAATCACCACCACCAAATCTCAGAAATGTAAGCATTAAAAAAAGAGGAACTTCTAAGCTCTATAACTTCAATTTCAAAAACATCAAAACATATGTGTGTGTATAGGAAAAGATTCTGATATTTCAGTACAATGCACATTTTATTTGCAGAATAAAAATATCAACATTGGAGACAGTAAGCCACTTTTATCAATTCATATTATTCCTTTACTAAACTTACCCATTTATTCTAACTTTTATTAAATGTAAAATATTGATATTTGAGCTCAGCTGCATCGTTTCCATTTTGCAACATGATCAAATGAAAGCTCTGTGTTCACTGAATTGGCTATTTTCTGTATAAAACATACATTAATTTGAGAATGTATTTTTCATCTACCAATTTTATTGCTTGTTTTGTTGAACAAGCGACTATGCAAAAAATAAAGTTATCTCACGGTAGGTTGATTTGTTCTATGCTGCATGCATTTAATGCTGAATATTAAAAGTTTTAAATGAAAATGATACTTCAGCACAGTTTCTGAAAAAGTTAAGTCAATTTTAATCAATCATTCTGTCAGATATGAATACATATTCCTGTAATGATGTTGCAAATGGGAGACTGTCCGACATTCGTTTTATATATTGGCATTTGATTGGAAAGAATGATTACTAACTGAAGCTTTGTGTCTTGTTTGATTTTTTTCTCAATAATGTCAGGGCAATTAAATCAACTAAAGATAATCTTTAAAATCCACCTGTTTCAATTAATTATTTTGTGACAATGGAATACAATGATTAAAAGAATCAAATACTCTGTTACAGATATGAACATTTAAATATAAAATGAGAATTCACCGTCTGGTAGCCCTTCGAATTTTAGTTTCTTTTCTTTAATGAATCATGATGTTCTTAACCTAACTTCATTCAATTATGCATTTCATCATGGCATTTATTTGATATACACATACCAAAAGAAACCTTTATGTTAAAAAAAAAACCCAACAAGTAACTCAGTGTTTCAAAGCAAATTGCTTTACTATGATTTCTCCCCACCAACTCCACACTTATTTTAAAGGTTGGAGTAGGTGGAGAGAAACTAACATTTCAATCCAATAAAAAGTCAATGTTCTAACCCTCCAGTAAATGAAAAGGGAAAAAATTACCTAAAAATATAAAAAAGTTCAGAATAAAACTATCATTAGCTCTATCTCATTGCATGAGAAGGCATAATTCTATGCATGCATATGTATATTTGTATCCATAGTTTATATTATATATATAACTATATATAAAACATATATTTGCAGAGGTTTTTTGCAGTGGGGGAGGGAGGTTGTTTTTGTTTTGTATCTTCACCTCCATTTTCCATTAATTTCACATTGAATGTTTTGATTAACTGAACGCACTAGTCTAGCCACCCAATTAAACTGGCTGATAAATTAGAAAATATTATTAATGACAAATGGAAAATACTGGTTTCATATGTTACATATCAGATGTAAAATAAAAACAATGTATTTTACAAAAAGGACATTAAAGTGAAAAAATAGGAAATTCTTATCTGCAGTAGCTGGTAAAAATGACTCTATTCTGAATTTCACAATCGTGTTTTACCTGGTACCATAATCAACAAACAAATCATAAAACATACTGTGGATTACTATTATTTTTTTCCACCGATACCATAAAGCTCTTTACAAACAAGTCCGGAAAGTGCCCACAACATACCTGATCACTTATTTGACATGCAACAAGGTTATGCTGATTGTAGCATCCAGCAAATTTGATATATTTGAGCCAGTTCCCTACATCTGGTTGACTGGCATCTATGCAGAACTTCACATTGCAAAACTCATCCAAGATCTAGAAGGAAGAATATGAAAGGGTAAATCTTTCTATTGGTGTCAGGCCACACTAATTAAAAGAAAAATCATGGGTCTTCAAATAAACAAATGGATAATCACTTAAGCATGTTTTATTCAAAAATATGTTTCTCCAGTGAGACTTCTAAAATAATTGTTAGAACATATGCCTATTAAGAAAGGGATCATAAATTTGTTGTAAACATGTCCTGAAAAATGCTTACCCGTAATCAGTGTGATGGCTAATCATTGCTAATGGAAAATATACTCATTTAGCAAACATCTGATTTTCTCATTTTATATCAGTGAATATTTATCGTTCAAAATTCTATTTTGACATAATTTTTGTCTGTGATTATATACCAGAGTGATTAAGAATAGTGTCTGTGGTGGTCCTCTTGGGGGTTGTGTGTGTTTTTGGTTTTTCTTTGTTTCCAACTGAATTTATTTTTAGGTCGCATTTAGCATTTTCATGTTTGTTATAAATTCCATCCACTAAATGATGTTTAGATTCAGAGTTATTAATCTTGTTTTAATATTATGCTTCCCAAACCCCTCCCCCCTTTAGCACTTAAATCATACCCCTTAATCGAGGCAATTTACAGGACTTGGTTAATAACAGACCCTCCATGCCAGACTAAAGAAAATAAATGAAAAACAATGTAAACATTCATGCAAAACATGGCACAATATTCCACACATACCAATACATAGTTCCAATTACGCAGAAAATAAACAAATCTAATGAGATTGATTGTGGACAAGTTAAAAAGGATGTTCTATTCTAATATTATGACAAATTGCTAATCATTATATATGACTGCATATCACCATTTATCTACAGGTTTTATGACTGGCCTATACGAAGCTTTCAGCAATAGCCCAATGTATAGCTAATATTACATTTGGAAAGTTCTCCTGTTTGGCATATTCTGTACTGAAAGTATATTAACCTATTTGTATTAGAAATGTGTGTGTGAGAGGGAGAGAGATTGTTTCTGCACTTAAAAGAATTTGTATTCAAGTCAAGACCTGGAGCACTTTTGGCCTTCAGGTTGAATGGAAAGGAATTCTGGTATTGTATATCATTTAGTTAATGAAAACCTAAGGAAGTTTTCTATCAAACACTAACAATATAGTCTAGCTCTACCCCACAACAGCTCAGATTCATTAATTAAATGAACCCAGCTGAAAAGCTGCTTTATCTCTGCCCTTATGAAGGTGAAAACTGAAGTCAAGGGTACATTTCCCTAGCCCTAGAGCAGTTTAACATAGAGTTCAGGTAATCCTCCAGAAGCAGATTCAGATCATTAACTCACCACAAACTTCAAGGGGACAAACTAGAGGACACAAGGCAAGACACACTATGAACAAGCCTTTTGACTAGCAGGCGATTAAACAGCAACCAGTGTGCTAGCAAAAAGTATGCTCTAAAAGGACACTTTCTGGTAACGACCCTGCTGCAGAAAAAGTTGCCTTCTTTCCTCCAAGCCAATTTCTCAGGCTAAAATAGTCACAGAAGTTTTTTGTAAGTTCCTCGGTCTTGTCAGGACGCTTCATTTTAAACATTTTTTCATTGTAACAAACTTGACTCTAAATCACTAGGTTCAGATATTCAAGTGAATTGCCCCAGACTTAAACACCACACAGCTGACCCCGCCACTGGCTTCGATTTTGTCACACAGGAAGAAATCATCCCATTTCAGTTGCACGATATTGGCGAAGTTCATTTCGAATTCCGCTTCCTTGTAGTTTGGTTAAAAATAAATCTGCCACAGAGGTTTAGGATGGTGTTTCAACAGGGACTCCGATCCTGCCTTGCTTGTGAACTCCATGCTTCCCCTGAGTCCAAACAGAAGTTTGGGGTAGGTGGGGAAAGCAGGATCAGGCCCTGTTCATGGTAAAAGAGGAAACGACTGACTAGACCGGTAGAACCCCCTCCCACCCACTCCAAACTAACAGAACAATATTCCCTCCCCTCTTCTATACGCTCTCATAGAGCGATCTAAACAATTATATTTGAATTTCACAAGCAAGAAATAATCCGAATCAACTACATTTACAAGTCCAGGGAAAAAAAGGCAAGTTTTTAAGCTGCATTCTAATGTCCACGTTTAATTTGTTTTAGTGTTAACATTATTTCAGCTGTCCCAGTCAACGGAGCATGAATACAGCAGATCGTGCGTATGGTCAGTCCCGATGTTCTGCCCTTCTCCAAGGGCTGAGAGCATTTCCACTGGAAACTTAACTTTCTTCGTCTCCTTGCAACCATGCTTTAACTTTTCTTTCAGTCCCAAACGACTGTGACCGCTTGACTCGTTTTTAGAGGAACGTCTCCGGGAGGTAACGAAGATTTTTATTCAGTTAGGGGGGTTTCTCTGACAGGACCAGAGACTTTTAAATAAAAGCAAAATTGCAGGAGTGACTTCCCACCCCCTGCCACCTCCTTGGCTGCTTACACAGGAGTTCTGCCTTTTCAAAAAGCGACCACTGCCCCGAGGAACCTTTATTTGATTTTCTTTTCTTTTTTTTTTTTACACGCCTTGCCCTTTCCAACCCGCTTGGTTTTCCTTTTATGTGCTGTTAGGGTTATTGCAAGTGTATCTGGGAGGGGACCATTCGGCAGAGCCACGCATCTTAGGGCTCTCTAGACTAGAAGCCTGTGGAGGAGGAACTTTGCCGAAGGCAGATCCAGAAGCTGCTCGGCTGCTTTGCCAGGAATCTAGCTAGGCTTGCCAAACCCTGCTCTTTCTGGATCCCTGGGACAGAGGGAGACAGGCAGCCAGACACCCCCACCCCTTCCATACACACACACACACACAATCATCCCCTCGCCCCAGAGAGACACCAGCAAACTGCGAGGGAGAGAGTGAGCCGTAGCCGCCCTGTGAGCAACAAGGAAATCACAAGTCTGAGCAGGGCAGGGAAGGCACCCGGGGGGCCAGGGAGCAAGTTCCTGACCCAAGACAGAACGGACACGAAGAGAAAGTGTCAGGGGGTACGGCGAGTTTGTTATGACTAGGATCAGCTCTCCTCACCCGCTCCTCTTACCTTCTCTCTCCCACGGCACTGATTCCTAAAGCCTGAGCGCTTCCGTGCACAGGGAGGGGGAGGGGGGAAGGTCCTTCAAGCGGCTGGAAGTAAAACAAAACAAAAAACACTCGCCGTCGGTCTGCAGAGCGGGTGGGTGGCTGGTGTCCTGGTGCCGGCTCGGGTCGCTGCTTGGAAGCTCCACTCTCTTCCACCATTTGTTGGGAACTTTCTCTCGCCTCGCCTGGAGTTCTCAGGGGTTGGTTTGCTGTTGCTGGATATTTTTTTTTTGGTGGGGGGGGGGAGATGTGTGTGGGGGAGTTTGCTTTAATGATGATTATCGATCATTGTTATTATTATTCTTATTTTTTTGCAAATTCCTCCCGGCTTCCCATCACCTTCCCCGATCTGCCCCTCCTGCTCTGATCGGCTGCTCGGGGTGTGTGTAAAGAAAGTTATCAAGAAAAAAAAAATCCCATAAAAAAAAAACTTCTTTCACTTCTCTGCTGGTGATCACAGGAAAAAAGTGCGAGTGTGTGCTGGCTAGGGAGGGGGTGGGAGGCTGTCCCCCCCTCCCCACACACACTCTCCTCTTCAGAGCCTGTCCTGTGAGAGCTTCTTTCTCAGCCGGAGCGTCTCCCTCATCCCTCCCCTCCCTTTCTAGTTTTTTTTTTTTTTTTTTTTTTTTTTTTTTTGCAACCCCACACACTCAACTGCCAGGGGTTTCCATTTCATGAACTGTCTCTTTAAAGAAGATCTGACCGGCCATCCATAAAGAGGCGAGAGAGAGCGAGAGGGAGCTATCTCCCCCTTGCAACACAGTGGTCGGAAGCCAGACAGAGGCTCCTCTTTCAGTAAATTTTTAAAGTGACAGCAGCCTCCTCCGGCGAGAGAGGTCACAAAGAGGTCGCCAAGACAGAAGTCCTATAGGGGCAGACTGATTACGGATGCACCATCCCCTTTAAACATGTCGAGTCCATCCATGTAATCAGCAGCCAATAGGGAGATCTTGGGTGGGAGGATTTTTCTCTCGCAGGAAAACCTCGCCTTGTTTCAGTGTTCCGAAAGTGCAAGTGTCTCTGTGTGAATGTGTTTATTAAAGAAGCGTTTAACAAAACCAGCCGGCTTATTCTTTTCTTTTCTTTTACGTACAAAAAGCAGCAGCAACAACCACGAACTGAAACGCAGTTGAGAACGTTAATTGCCACTTTTAAAAAAAAGTTAATTGGCTACATGTATTGCATCCGCGATATGCACATTGTCCATCTATAGGATACTTAGATATTGCGATCGCTCTAAATTCTACTCTTCCTGGCAGAATTTTTTGTATTTTTCCCCTTTCCTCTCCCGTTCACTGCACACACAGAGACAGAGAGAGACAGGAAGACACAGGCGGCGCGTAATTAATCAATAAATGATCTGTTTACAAAAAGTTGTTAAAATGTTACTTCTTACCATTAAAAAACAACAGGACTCCATTTATCACCGAATTTGGTCTGAGAAAAAGATCAGTAGGTTTATAAATCCGCGATGAGCCAGTTCCTTTTTCGATGTCTATTTTACATCTATCGAAAAGGGCACGGACTTCTCAAAAAATGAAAACCAGCTTTTTTAATATTATTTTGCATTTCACAATAAATATCCTACACCTCCTGTTTTGTGCAAACGGAACAACCGCTCCGTTTGGAATCGTTTCCTTAAGGATCTTGATTGATTTATTTATCTAGTAACCAATCTCATGAATGAAACTGGAGGGAGGTTAGATGTTTGGACTGGGATGGTAGAGGGGAAGGAATCGATATCGAATGAATAATCCGAGAGATGAATTCTCTTTGAGTTTACATAAAAGCTACAACGTCTGGAAATTGTAGTGGCTTCTACATTTTTTTAAAAATTAACCATAACTATAATAATAATAATAATAATAATTAATGTAATGCAGCAAACTGGCCCACTCTAGCCAGCAAAGTTGGGCACTGTCTGCCGAGGTTCACTATAACATGTTTTTTAAGAGGGAGGGGAGAGAATTGAAAAAGGGGGCTGAACGTTATCGTTTATTACACCATCATAAGTGCCACCCACTTTTTTTTTAAAGTGCAAATATATTTCTCAGACTAAAAATCGATTTTTTTTTTTTTACAATGGAGGGGAGGGAAGAAGGCGAGGGCGAGAATCCAAGTGACAAGAGATGATGATTAATTCCTCTCAGCGGCCTGTTATCTGTGACATTGAACTGTTATTTCAGATAATGGCTATTGTTCAAGACGAGAGGAGAGAGAAGAAAAATCGCACACAGCAATGTTAGGTAGGCGAGGGGGGAGGGGAACCCTTTGTAAATAACCCCAAAAACCTGGCCAGAGATTCCCAGAGTCCGGGCCTTGAGAACCTAGCTGAGTTCCCGGTTCGCTGGCCCATTGATTTCCTGCCCTCCCTCAACTTGTCCATTGTTGGAGCCTTCTTTTTCTTTTTTTTAATTTAGCCATAAATTGGACCAGCTCGAGCTATGAACTGTTCTATTTTCTTCCTGTCAGGATGAGGGATTTGTTTTATGATGCATTGTGTATTAAATACAAGTAATCTGGGAAACTGATTGCTCGAGCCCATAGGCCTGATCAGAGGTTCTGATACCAAGCGGTAGCCCCCTCCCTTTAACAAAGCCTCTCTGAAAAGGAGGAAATGTTGGTGGATAAACAAAAGGTCTTTTGGTATCAGTAGCAGGTCCTGGCTAAATTAGGATTTCATGGAAAGGGCTTATATATCTATCTATACACACACCCCATGCCATGCATGTATGGTATTGAGGAGGGTGGGTGATTCGAGTCAGACGCTTGCAGCCACTGGCCAGTAGATGGCGTAGCCAGCTGAATTACTGCTCAGTGCACAGATTTAAGAACTCAGCGGCAGCCACTGTCTCTCGGGTACTTTCCTTTCAGGAGCAGGAGCCAAGGCGGTGGCTGCTGCTAGAAGGTGTGAGCTGAGTGCTGCTCCCAGAATCAGCTTTACAAGGGGCAGCATAACTGCAGTAAATACAGAGGGCAGAGCCTGTGCTGTTGCATCCATTCTCCTGTTAATACTCGGTGGTCTTACTCCCGGGGTGTTTAGCTCCTGCTCCTAAACCCCTGCTATTTATTAATTATGACTATTATTTATGATGGTGAAGGACCAGGCTATTAATCAGCTGTTGGGGTGACTCTACTTCGGAAAGTCCTGCTGGGTTATCAAATCACTGTGACGCACTAATAATTTGTAATGAGAGTTCCTCACCTGCATGAAGATAGTGCCCTGTACATGCAGAGCGGATCCCCTCAGAATAACGCCAGGAGAACCGGTCAGTACATTAGGGGTTATCTACTCACCACAACTGCTGTGAATTCTGTATGTGGCCAAACTCAGATCACTTTCGTTCAGAAGATTTCTGCACACACACCTCACAAACAGCACTCCCTAGTAGCTTCTTCTCCCCCTGGTATTGTTCTTCTGAAATCTATCTGCAGTAGGTCTCCCTGTAAGAAGCTCTCTGCTAGCCATAATGGGGAACATGCCTGTTTGTTTTAGCTCCACCCTTGAAATGGGCTATTAAAAATAATGGCTTTACTATAATCTTAAAACCTGGCTTCATTTCGTATGTACTGGGGCAGATCTGAGTATTAATATTCCCGTCTCCCCGGCCATGGGAGAACGTCTACAAAAATATTATGTAAACTTTTTTCGACGTGGAGGTGAAGAGTAGAAAGAGGGTTTCACATACAGATTTTGCCCCGGCATAGGAGGGGCTTTTTCATTTTCTTGGTAAGAGGTTTAAAGAGGCGGTGGAGAAAGCAGCCTTGTGGTGACCGCAGAAGTGGTGGCTGAGAAATGTCTGATACACGTAAAGATCTCCCGTTAGCTGATCACATCAAAAGATGTTACTGTGTTTTCTTCCTGTTTTGAAAGGGGGCCAAACGCGTTTCTGGCCCTTTCTCCCTTCCTCTTCCAATTGAGAGGGTTTGTACGTTCTTCAAAAGGCTCAAGGATTGCCACTGGATCGGCCTCCTTTTCGCAATTGTTTATTTCAAATAAGTCTCCATATTAGAGGAGGCAGTACGGAGTTAGTACTCCAGTCTGCTAGCTATTCCCACCAGGTTGTAAACTGATGCCTCTTTTAAGCCCTTAACTTCATGGTCGCCCCAGAAGTAAAAGTTCTCCTAATGGAGACCCTATGGGCATGGAGCATTCCAACACATTATTAAAGCAAAGAAAAGCAGCCCAGCCAAAGCCAGATGAAATAACTGCACTGTCCACTTTTAATAGGCTTCCTGCGGACAAACACTCTGCAGAGGACAATACTGGAGGAGGGGGGGGGCATCAGACAAGTTGCTGGCAGTTTTTAAAATACTATGAATGTTCAATAACACGTTCATCTTAATCTGAAGATTATCTGTTAATTTATAGAGCAAGTCACCCCTTAACCACAATTGTTAAGTGGGGCTTAATATTCTATTTCTCAAGGTGACTAGACACATCATTGAACATCCTGACTACTAACACTGTGGTAGCTTTTAAAACACTGGAACAAAAGTATTAAAATAAATTTAAAAAAAAACCCCTCCGACATACCCTAATGCTCTGTGATTCAGGGCAACAAGCCACAAAAATAGTGAAATAAACTAGAAACATTGACACAATTCAGCTGCATGCTAATTCCCTTTGCCTTATGTTATAGATATTGACAGATGCTTAAAAAAAAAAAATCAATGCTCTTAGTATATACTAAGAGCCAGATCTTTACCAGATCTTTCTCCAATCAAATCAAACACTTCCCGGGGTAGATAACGAAAATGACTCTACAGCACCGGGTTAAACAGACTGTTCCTAATCAATTTCAGCTCTCCCCAGTCTCTCCCATGCTGTTGCTGCCCTGGCTACCCTCCCACTTCCCTGGGTTCTGTCCCCCCCAAGCCAAAAGGCTGCTTTAAAAAGAGAAAGAGGAGGAAATTAAAGGTAAAAAAAATGTAAATAAAAAATTTCCCTTGGTCTGGAAATGGGCCCGTCTGAAAGCATGTTAATCTCCACCTCAGTAATTTGGTTCTTCTGGAGAAGACAGAAGTCCTGCTGCTGTGCCCTGCACTTCATAAATCACGTCTTTATGTGGACAAGGTCAGGGCACCTAACAGCTCAGACATGGGCCTTTGCAGTGGCTTGGAGGGCTCCGGCATGTTTATTCTCTCGCACAGATCTCCCAGGAGTAGTCCAGCACGCTTCTAATTACTTTTGATTATTTTCATTTGCTGGGGTCAGTCCGGCTTCGCCAGGACTGCTGGAGGGTTGATTGCCTACACATCCCCCTTGTCTTTGCGGGACGGCGGTGTGGGCTTTCGGAATTAGCACCCCGTTATTGTCCGGGAACCCCATGTGCTAGAGACAATCAGAGCGGAGAGTTTCCCCCGGCTGGCCATTTCCCGATTGCTGCCCTTCTTAATTAAATTATAAAACTGTAATCACCGTTTGGCCACGACTCTGGGCTCCGATCCTTTTGAGGCAGAGCGTTTGACATGGTCTTTTGCAGGAGCCTTCGCTGCAAACAGTGACCGCATTTTGTCTCCTCTCTTGCTTGGAACATATTTGGTGAATTTTAAAATGTGTTTCGAAATGGGGCACTTCTATTTCTGGGCTGAGAGACTCTAATAGTGCGTGGATGCTGCTTTGCCCAAGCCCACGATCCGCCGCTCCCAGCATTATTTGCGGAGTTATGCTACAAACTCACGCCTTAATGTTTTTCCCCCTTTAGACAGATGTTCAGCACAATTCCGAGTTCTAACCTCGAACTACGGCAGATACAATACAGTCCCCAATGTTATTTTTCAGAACCGAGAATACTCAGCTGTTGAATTTACTGCGAAAAAAAAATGAACGAGGGAAAATCAATTAGTTAAAAAAAATCTATAGGGCGATCAGAAAGTCCGCAAATACGTACTTCCTTACCTCAAAATTACATTTTATGAAAAAAATAAGGGTGGGTCTTCTAATAAATCAATGCAAATTCCCCACAAAAATGTGTGTAATGTGTACACAGCAGATTGAAAAGCATAGCTGGTAATTTGGTAAAACAGATCAAAGGCATTACATTATAAATGAGGTTAAGACTACTTTTGTAACTATGGAATTTTAGACACACAAACATATATACACATATATATCGATATCTACATATAGAGAGAGAATGTGAGTATTTATGTTCATCTATCCTATTTATATAATACCATTCATGATAGTGTGTGTTTATTAAATATGCTAAATATATGTATGTGTATGTCTCTGCATACCCACAAATACACGCTATGTGTATGGATTGATTATACACCCCCACATAAATAGATAGATATACAAATACTACCACAGTATATACCCACACCAAGAACATGTCATGAAGTTATTTCAGAACATAAATTCTGTAACATTACCAACAGTGATGGTATAAACAACTGAATATCTGCATTTTTGACATCACTATCTTGTTCACAATAGTGAAACAATTTATTTTTTAGTATCACTGACAGTTTAACAACGGATTGCTCAGCAGAACTGTTATACTTTTTCTCTCCTTCTAAAACTCACTCTTCAAAATAACCAACTACTTCACTCCCAAATTTAAGCTTGAGCCTCTCATTCTTGACCCTCTTTTTTTCTTTTTCTTTTCTTTAAAAAGCAAACCAACAACTAAAAACAACCCCAGTCTTTGCAGACCTCTCCTGTTTTGGACATCAGTCATAATCATTGGCACCATTCAAAACTTCACCCACAACTTTTAGTGCTCCTCCAATCAAATTTTCTCCTGTATGTGTTTCCAAGGTAACCAACAAGACAGACAACCACAGAGGTGGGATATATAGAGAGCAAAACCGAAGTATTTCTGTTTCAGTGCTTTACTATTAAACCACAACACAAATAATATCCCTTCCATCTTTCTGCATATTGAAATTGATTCTGGTCTCACTTAACAGCAGTGCAACACTGGTGCAAGTGAGATCAAAATCAGACTCACTGGCTTTATCTGTAATTATGTAAACAAACATACAAAATGCAGAAGATATGCGTACACCTAGCACTATTGCTGGGTCAGGGGGCAAAGGTGCAGAAATCTATAGATCCCTCAGCTTCATCTTGCCACACTGTTTAGTGTCTCTTGTTAAAGAACTAGCAGAACAGCTTCTCCATTGGTTTTGTGGGCAATCAGAATTGACTGACGGAAGCAAGTTTTCTGATGATTGATGGGAGTGAGTTTTCTGACAGGGTCAGTGCCAGAATCAGGCCCAGAAACTTTTGGATCTTGGTCTGAAAGTGGACCAAGTGTGGACCAGAATGCATGAAGGTACTGGTATAAGAGCATTATTGTTCATCAGATATATGTTTTTCATTCCGAGGAACAATGCTGGTGGCATTTTTGCCATTTTCACCAAGAGGGAAGGAACAAGAATAAGTGCAGTTCTTTCCATACACCCTCAGCACAAAATGGAAATACCCGCAGCTTGATTGTTCCTCCAGAGGAGTGTGTGGCTCTGTCCTGCCCATGTGAAAGGGAGGGAAGACAGTCACCCATATAGCACCATTTGTCCTTCCTCCCAGATTGAGTTATGGGGCTGCTTAGAGGGTCCAGGATCCATACATGGTGAGACAGGCTGGGAGTGGGGCTGAGGGTATTCCAACCCTATGGGGAATCTCCACAGGCATTAATGTTACCTGAATGAGCTCCTGCTCACCATAAGGGAATACTGGGCAGTTACCAGCTGGGGTAGCCCAGACAGCACAAGTCAACAAAAGCATGCTGAAAGGGAACAAGAGGAGAACAGATTAGGGCCAACAAGCCGAAAGGGAACAAGAGGGGATGCACAGGGCCTCTGTGCAGATAGCAATGGTCTCTGGCAGATAACCAGAGAATTGCAGTGTGGGAGGGGGTAATAAGTCCTTTGGGATTTAGGGTATAACCTCTTGCTTATTCCACAGGTGTGTAGGATCACTTCCTTATAGAAAAATTCAAAGGCAACTGTGAGCAAAACCTCATGGGATTTCCTGCCCCCAAACCTTCTCACAGGTTTTGGTGAAGGAGATGATGATCTAGGCCCATGTAATTATGATGATACTATTATTATTATTCATTATTTTTATTACAGTAGAACACAGAAACCTCTAACCCAGAATGGGGCCTCAACATACTATGTTTTATAGGTACCCAAAACAAGATACAGTCCCCATCCTGAAGATTTTACAGTCTAAGGGCACGCATAGACTAAGATGAAAGGTGATTTAAAAATCAGTGTTAGCTAACCAATGCATTTTAACACATAGTGGAGACAGAGCAAGCTGTATTTTAATACATTGACTGGCTGATTTGAATGCTAGGCTCCAACCCACCCAGAAGTTAAAATTTTTACAGCATGTTTACAGTCATGTTTCTTCTTCCCACATTTTGAAAGAAAGCTGAGAATTCTGGAGAACCTAGGAAACTGCAATCTTCACAACCTTTTCCATGGGTTCTGAAGCCTGCAAGAGCTATTACAACCCCCAGCCACCCATAGAATGAAAAGCTTGAGTTTCATCCTCAGTGGGGAAGGTCCTTTATCTACCAAAAATGCTTTCTGATTTGTTAGCATTAGCTAAAGCCCCTGGCTAGAAACCTAGTACTGCACAAATCTGTGGCACTACTATATCTATTTACAGCCAGATGTGGGACTAACTCACAAACAGCAATGGAAACTTTGCTATTGTGCTCATATCATTTCCTTCCTTCCTCATCACCCTATGGGAGAAGTGGGTGTTTTATACCCCCCAAACCCATTGATCACATATTGGGAATGGGGGCCTATACAATGGCTAGAGTCTTCCACCTGATCCCGTAGCTCCTTACCTGCTTTGGACAATATGGTTCTTACAGAAGCTGTTCTAACAGAGGCTCTCCTGATTCAGAGCTGCCCTAGAAACCCCAATGGAAAGCATTTCTCAGCCTGGAAATGGGAAGCCTAGTAAATGGACTCTGTAGACTTCCCCCATAGACATGTATAATGATCCAGCAGGGACTTACTAACTCCCCCCCCCCCCCCACTTCCCAACTACCCTCTTTTAATTTTTAATTACAAATCTTTTAATTTTGATCAGTTTTGATTAAAGTCTGTAAATGTTTTAAGGCCTATTTTGGAATCTCTCTATTCTCAGAACCCCAAATGACTTCAATGGGAGTTCAGTATGCAAAAAAGCTTTCAGGATCAACCCCTAAAGCTCAGTAGTGGGGATATTATGTGATTTGACAGAGGCTATTTTATAACTGAACAGCATTTACAACATTCCAAACCAAACTCAATATGCAAAACAAAACATCCCTTTAAAACAAATGGAGCTCAACAGGGAAAGGGAAAACAACCTTGCTAGACTATTAGGCTGAAATGGATTAGAAGGGGTAATAAGCAGAACCTACCCTACAAAAATTAAAATGATGTATAACAAGAAATCCTATTTCTTCCATTCATTCTAGGAATGACTGGCTCTTGCCAAAGCATTCCTGTTAAAGCTGAGTTTTTAACTAAGCTTACAATAATAGACATAAACACCTGTGGACTTTATAAGACTAAGAAGCAATTTATCACCCCATAAAAAGTCAAACACTGGTGTTAAATTTTTCAGGTTTGTATTTACCATTTCAAATGTACAATGCTAGATACAGATTTTTACAGAAAAAATACACACATTAGCAACTTATCCAACTGTAGCAATAGATTGCAATGCCAAAAAAACTGGCTAAAAGGAGGCTTAGTTACAATTTTATTTCACCTATATATTGATTCATTATGAGAATCTATCAGAGTTGTCTAAAAGGTGAACTAAATGGACACTGAGTCAGATGGCATATGAAATTACTGGATTTCGATTTTCAAGTAAGCCACAAAATTTGATGAACTAATGTTGTTCCAGATGAATTAACTTATCATCTCTGGGAACATATACAAACTATACAATCTTTTCCTGAAAGCGCTCTAATAGCTATGATTAATCTATTCCTCATTCTATTGAAAGGCACTTGCCTACAATTGAAGAGGAACCTCGCTAAAGGCAGGTTCACATTTGACACTGCCTCCAGAATTACTGCCATGGTGCTCACTACTTTGACAGTAGTGCTAAATCTTATTTACATTTGGTTATGAAATGTGGAATTATTTGTTACAGGCTTGTTATGAAACTATAAATAGGTTAAAATCTTATCGACAATTCAAGTCATGCTTAGTAGACAAGTATAGGTTTAGAGTTTTAGGATGCTAATTTATTTAGCCAATGAGAGAGCATATAGGGCTGAATCTTGCACTCTATTCAAGCAAACTCACATTGACTGAGTAAGTAATTAAACATTTGAACAACATGTAGCATATTATGGATCAGCTTTTCAAATTTAAGCATGAAAACTTATGCATATGCCTAACTTCTGTATGGAAATCAGCTACTTGACTGAACATATGACCAGTTAGGTGCCTAACTAGCCACGTGCATGCACAAACTTATGATTTGTGTGTACATATTGAGTGCTTCCCTGCATCTGTTAGTTGCTTGTGAATAACTGTGCATGATTGATTTTGAAATTCTTACCCTATGACACCTACATGAAGTGCCCAAGAGAAGAGCATTGCAGACAGAGAGGATGCAACTGAAGTCAATGGCAATTTTTCCCTGGCCTTCAAGGGAGGCAGGATTTCAGCCAGTCTTGCAAAATTGTTGTGAATGTTTATCACAAATACCTCTCTTTTATTATGAGAAGAAATGATTAAAAAGCAAAGATCTTTTACTCACCCACAAAAACAGTGGGTGAGTGAGCATGTAGAATATTTTTGACCGTAACTGTCAAAATAAATTCACACATAAAAAGGACATGTTGATTGTAATGGGTTATTAACAAAAATAGTCCAAGACATCAGCATGTCCATACCGTAAATAAGCTGAACATTTTCCAACTTGGAAAAAAAATACTGTATTACCTATAAACTTGGAAATGAAGGCCCCTCCTTCCCCAAGACTTAGATCCCTGAAGGCACTTGAGTTCTTGCATGCATCCCTTATTTCCTGAAGAAATTTCCAACCTGGTAATTTAGCACCCTACTGATCAAAAAAATAATTTAGGCATGTGAACATGTGAAGAGGGTTAGAGGAAGTGGCTGAATAGTAGGCACGTCAATCTATACAATGAGTTGAACAGATGCAAAATGACTTGCAAAATTTAAATGAGTATAGCAACCATTACATATTCACTTTCACATATAATTTAGCTAAGCTTAAGGTATTAGGCTAAATTAATCACTAGCATAAACAGTCATATTACTATTAGTGTTATATATATTATAGCAGCACCTAGATGCTCCAACCACAATTGGGATTCTACTGTGTATAAGTGCCAGTCTCTGCCCTAAACAGCTTACAAGTTAAACAGACAAGACAAAGAAAATATTATTATACTCATTTTGCAGATGGGGAAAGGGACTGAAAGAGATTAAGTAACTTGATCAAGGTCATGCAAGAAGTCTGTAACAGAACTGGGAATTGAACCTAGTGGAATGCTCTTTATAACTCGGGGAAAGTAATAATTGTGAGGGGGGAGAGGAAGTTAGAAAAAGTTTTTCTCCTAGGACTATAATATATAGAAACTGCTTTCTGTCATCTACCTAACATCCACTGCTTCTTACTGCAGTAATAGAGAGAGTCTACTTGATCTCTGCCAGTTAGAATAATTATGCTTGTTTTGACATGGCTGATCTGAAAGATGAGTTATCCTTTACCACCATTTTAACTTAGGGAAATATTTTAGCTTAGGAAATGAAAAGTAGATGCCTCAGAACAGACCTTTTAAACATAAGCATATTGCCCTGATTGGTACAGCAAATGAAACTCTTCCTACAGAAACACTCTGGGGGAGGATACGTAAAACTCCGAGTTCCACATTGGCAACAGAAATGTGAAACAGAGTTCATTATGTCAAGGTTTGTTGCTAGGAATCAGCTCGCAATAATGCAAGTGTGAAACATAAGATTGATCGCAATTCCCATAAGGGGGGGATGCTGAAAATAGAACACTGACCTTTCTAACCCTATATGAATGACCAGAAACCTGGCAAGGCATAGAGCAGTGCCCCTTTATTATATGCCCAGGCAGTTGCATAACCTTCTGAAAGTATTTGGGCAAAATGAAATGAATACATTATATATCCTAACAAGAACAGATATCTTTGAGCTACTAATAATTCCGGAGACTGTATGATCCATGTATATTGATTTAAGATTCAATGTTTTTAATATTGTGTATGTATTTCAGGACGTGTTCTCCCTTCTTAATGCCTGCCTCCCTTCTCGGATTTACACTCGCATGAAATTTATGCTTTGTGATCACTTTGGGTCATATCCTCAGCTGGTGTGAACTGAAGTCATTGCCACTGAAGTCAATGGAGCTACACCAACTGAGGGGGTAGCCTTTTATGTTGATTTTTCATATATTTATTAATAACAAGAAAACGGTCAGCGAATGTGATAAGGCAGTCACAAGAAAGAATAAAATAAAAGATGGCACTAGCTTTAAAACTGGAGATATAACATATTAGCTCAAATGCATAGCACAGAGTAACTGCAAACTTGGGCAAGGTCTGGATTGGGCCAAATAGACGTTTCTCTTGAAAATGATGAAAAACTTTTAATAGATGTCAGGTATTTTTCACACTTTCCCAAGTAATGCTTGTGAACCAAAGACAGAAAAATCTTCCAACTGGCACTATGTAATAGAAGCTTCAAACGGCCATCAGCACAAGAGAAATGATTTGCCTATCAACTGTACTGGTACAGTATATAAGAACTGTCCATCTTCTTTCCATTGTCTGTAATATATTCAACAGTTCTATACAATATGGATTTCCCTTCTCTTCTCTCAAATTATTGACATTTTCTCTATTATCCACTTCAGACTTTGAGCTATTTTCTCTTGAATTCTCAAATGTCAATTTAAAATCTCCTCAGATCTGGAGTGTTTTCCTATTCATTTTTCCTGAAGCAAATTTTCCTTGTTTAGTTGGGAAATTGTTTCCCTGAGTCATTCCTCAAATGGGAAAGAGATCAGTGGATGCAGTTTGAGATAGTACTGAGGCATGGCTTCTTCTGGGATGGGGACAGGGTGACCATTCTCTGCCAGAAACAGGCCATGGAAGGGATAGGAGGAGCAAGCATCCCCAATGGACACTGCCCAGCCCCAGGTTACTCAGCTCCAGCTGTTCCCTCCCTCCCGTCCCCGAACACCACTCCCCTCATCTTCCCATCTCTGGCTGCTGCCCCTTCCCTGCTGCCAGGAAGCCCTTTCACTCCATCCCGCTTCCTTGCCCTCTTAATGCTGCTTCTCAAAGGGCTCCCTGCTGCCCGTGTGAATGGCAGTGGTGGTGGGGTGACTATCCCTCAGATCTTGGTGCTTTTCTCTCATATTATCCAATATTTAGTTTTGGACCTATTTTCTCCCCAATTCTCAAAGATATATAAAATACTCTAAAATGTTGTCCCACTGTCTCTCTAGTTATCTATTACTAATTTAATAAGCCCTGAAATTTCTCCCTGTCTCTCTAATTATAATATATTAACATAAATCTTCTCAGATTTTGCCCTTTTCTCAAATTCTTGGATATTGATATAAAATCCTTGCAAATATTGCTCTTTTTCTATTTATAAAATATTGATAAGAAGTTTGCTCAAATATTACCTCTTTACCTATTATCAACTATTGATATAAAAGCCCTCACTTTTCCCACTTTCTTATCTAATTTGTGAAAATTGATCCAAAAGTCCTCATTGTCCTCTTTAATTACTGAACACTGATATCAAATCTCAAATTTTTGATATTTTCTATGTCGTTAACAAATATCAGTTAAAAATTGTTCAGCTTTGGATTTGTTCCCCATGTTTTTTAATTGCAGTACTATCTCCTTTTTGGAGGGACCTGTTGCCCCGAGTCATTCTCCAGGTGGGAAGTTGCTGGGAAGGGTCAGATTCCCCAGTGATCAACTTTCCCCTATCACTTGAGAGTCATTTCTTCCCCCTCCCCTGTTTTGTCTCCCTCTCCCTTAAAGTGTTTGCTGATGAAAATGACTTGCCCCATACAGAATACACATCAAAGCCAGAGGGCTTCCCTTGTTCGGAGGACTACTGTCTCCAAGCTGCTAACAGGAAAGTTTTCTTTTTCAAAGATGGTGTGGGATAAAGAGAAAACAACTTAATTAGTTTTAAAAGAGAGCTAGATCAATTGATGAGTGGAATTATATGGCAGGGTTACTTGTGATGGTAGGGGGCAAAGCTTAGCAGCCCAGGGGCTCTCTTCGGGTTTATATCTCATGTTCCTAAAAGTTTCTGCTTCAGGGCTCCGGCCTGCAGGGGTCAGAAAGGGATCCCCCCCCCCATCCCAATGTATTCTGGGAGAGGGGAGGGTTTCATCTCCTTCCTCTGAAGCATCAGAGATGTCCACAGCTGGAGATGGGGAAGTGGATGGGGCGGGTCACTGTTCTGAGGTGGCACAGAGCATTGTTTCTCTCAGGTGCTTGGCTGCATAGTTCTTGCTCACACGCTCAGGGTCTAACAGATCCACATAGGTGGAGTCAAGAAAACTTTTTCCTCTAAGTCAGATTGGCAGGGTCCTTGGGTGTTTTTCACCTTCCTCTGCAGCATGGAGTCTGGGTCACTTATTTGGGTTTATCTCACTTAATCATTTACCTTGGGCACTGCTGAACCTCTCTCCTATTAGTCACCTGTGGGTTGTTATACTTTGGTCTAATTTCAGTTGTTGATTTTAGTGTGTGGGTGCTGGATGGTGTTGGTAGCCTCTGATTTATGGGAGATCAGACCAGATGATCTGGTGGTTTCTTCTGGCCTTAAATAATATGACCATGACTATTATAAGGTTCAGTGCTTATTAAAATCTCAGGATAAATTTATTCTAAATTATTCTTTTTTATTGAAAACCAAAATAATAAGCCCAGATCTAGATTATCTTGGACTGGCAAATATATCTAGTCTAACACAGAAACTGAAAAAGGGTTTTGTCTTTCTTTTTATCATGTGTATATTCATTTAGTGAACATGAGATTTTCATCCCAAAACATATTATTTAGATCTCCAGAAGTCTAAACAGTCACAGACTTCCAGAAATGGAAAATGCATGCATCAATCCAGCCAAAATACAAAGATGGGAGATAACACTGTACTGGTTTAAAATACAATTGTCCGTGTACTGTATATACATATTGTGACAGACCCAGACCAGTGGGGTACAGGAGTCTGGTAGAGGGCAAATATACTGGTCACTAGGTGAGTAGTTTTCTGTTCCCTGAGTGACCAGAGCAGGGGCTGCACTAGAGTCATCAGGAACCTACTAGAACCAATTAAGGCAGACAGGCTGATTAGAACACCTGCAGTCAATCAAGGCAGGCTAATCAGGGCACCTGGGTTTAAAAAGGAGCTCACTCCAGTCAGGGAAGGGGGAGCCAGAGGAGAGGAAGCGTGTGTGAGGAGCTGGGAGCAAGAGGTGCAAGGAGGTGAGAGTGAGAGTGAGAGCTGCTGGAGGACAAAGGAGTACAAGCGTTATCAGACACCAGGAGGAAGGTCCTGTGGTGAGGATAAAGAAGGTGTTTGGAGGAGGCCATGGGGAAGTAGCCCAGGGAGTTGTAGCTGTCATGCACCTGTTACAGGAGGCACTATAGACAGCTGCAAGCCCTGGACTGGAACCTAGAGTAGAGGGTGGGCCTGGGTTCCCCCCCAAACCTCCTAACTCCTGATCAGACACAGGAGGAGTTGACCCAGATTGCGAGGAAGATCACTGAGGTGAGCAAATCTGCCAAATAAGTGCAGGACCCACCAAGGTAGAGGAGGAACTTTGTCACAATATTTACAAGTAACTGATTAGTATGAAGCATCTAAAATACTTGTGATGGTGCCTTTTGTACACTTCTTCTCTGCCAAATCCTTGGTGAATAAGAATTGAATGGAAGCATTAATTATTTTCCCAGGAAAGGTTGATAGCATATCACTGAAGATATTAATGATAGCAACTCACTATTCAGAATGTTAAGAGCATCTTTCCTCAGACAGAACAAAGGTTAATAAGCAAGAGGGAAAAAGGTGGATGGTGGAAGGAAAGACCACAGATCCCACAGACACTTGTAAATAATTGTTCTTTTTGATATGGTGCCTCTCCACCAATTCAAGATACCTAAGAAATAAATGGAATGTAATAGAAGCTTAGTGTTCCTGACTTCAAAAGAGGGATTCTATGGCCAAAGGTCATATAGTCTGAGACTATTCAATGCAATTGATATTGGTAATACAAGTAGTCATGATACACATTACAGTGCAATGATCTCTGCTTGCTCAATTTAGAAGGCTAGTAAAAACAGCCTTATTTTTTTGAGTCAGATAAGCTTGTAACTCAAGATGAGAGGAATAGCTTAACAAGAAAGAGGTACATTTTTAGGAGTAAATTTAGGATCAGGCCCCAAGTTTGGATGTGTTCAGGAACATTTTATTGATTCTACTAAGTGGCTGGATTTTTTAAAATATGCCCAGAACTCAACTAGCCACATTTTAAATATATTAAAATAAATAACAAAAACTAACCCGCTAAAATGCAGCCAGCTTTGATTACAGCACCAAAAAGCTACAAGGTGATAACTCCTCAAATCTCAAGTTATTGCTATTGACTGTTACATAATCAAGATGTTAAATCTAAGCATCCCTTCAGCCAATTGTTTGTATGACATATATAAATCAATACATATTGATTTTATAATTTTGATTCATATCTGTGCAGCACTCCAGTTTCACATCATCTTATTTATCAAATCTCTTTCCCACTCCTTCCTTCCCCCAGCCTTGGATTCCTATCACGACTCTCAGATCCTCTCGTTCGAAAAGTTGCACTCTGTTTTTGATTACTGTCTTTGTTCTACTCACCAACATTTGCCCAATTCTGCTCAAGCATACACACAATCCCTGGTGATGTCAAATGGAGCAGGATGTGCACATCTGAGAGAAGAACGGGGCCCTATTCATCTTCTGTCTGGAATTCACTGACCTCTGGAATTTAGGGAAGCTGCTGTGCTAAATATTTTTAACAGTAAGATTAAGAATCTTTAATACTGATTTTAGCTAAGATCATGCACAAGTCCTTCCACGTACAACCCCAGGAAACTGTCCATACTTCCAACTCATACTTAGAGTGTAGGGCCACTCCATAGCCATTGGACTCAAAAGAGGATATAACTCTTGTTCACCCCCTGGACGTGGGATTGTGGCCAGTAGATCCAAATTATCCTTGTCCCGTGGCCATTCCCTCAAACCTCCCTCCATGATGGCCTATATGGAACTGGAACAGAGCCCAGACTCACTATACACAGAGGTTTTTCTCCCTGGTTTCCTAGATGAATCTTTAGATTTCTTCTCTCCATGGAAGCTCTAGAGTTCTGTGAGAACAAGACAGTGCCTGCTGCAATTGCTCCAGTGAGAGCTGTAAGAACAACTGACTACTGGGCATAAAAATCCTGCTCTGGGTTGATTGCCAGCCTGACAGATAAGAGGAGACACATCCCATTGCACATACTGTTGGTGGCAATCTCATCACAGAAACCCATAGGAGTAAATGAGGGCAGATTATGACCCCTTGTTCACATTTTAGAGCCTGGTTCTGATGTTACTCAGATCAGTACAAATCAGAGGTAACTCCACAGAGCTCGCTGGAGGCACATCAACGTAGGTTAGAGCAAGCTCTTAATTGGTAAGGGCCTCAGCACTGCCTAACATACCCGCTACTTGGAATAAAACACATCTCCAGTTCAGCCCTTTATATCCGATACTTCGTATCACTATTGAAATCACCTTACAAAACACCACCAAGGCCTGCAGTAAAAGGAGGTGGAGCAGAGTGATCAGAAACAATGTGGAAATAGTCCATTAAATCTGGGAGGGTCAAACAATCTGTAGCAAGACAGGCCCGACTTTGTAATTAGGTTTTCTATCACCATGGAAAGAATAAATGACTTCGTAAATAGCTCTAGATATCATGTTAAAAGCACCTCTAGGAACTAAAAGATGCTATGCTAAACACAAGAGATCTAAAGAACTGTTGTTACACATCCATTACATTTACTGAGCAGTCTCATCTACTTTTTGAAGTCCTGTATACATGATACAGCAAGGCAAAACATTTTATGTACCATAAGAAATTTGACACATAATGTTTAATGTTCAGAAGATAAAGTTAACAAAACTATACATTGATGACTTTTTTATTTCCCTATTTTATGACCTTTCAAGAACTTAAAGCAAACGACAGCAAGAAGGAAGGGCAAGTAACCATATGCCACTTCTTGTTTCGTTGTAAATGAAATTACAACTTTGTTGATTGAAGCCCAAGGCAGAAATCATAATAAAATATGATGTTTTTTAATGTTTAGACGGAATCTTTCAAAAAACTGAAGAGCACAATGTGTTTTGAGATGGAAAGCATTTTTTCTTCTTGCAGCTTTCAACAGCCATATACGATATGATTTTCAATTTTTTTTCTCTGTACTACGTAAGTCCATAATATAGTCCCAAACTGTTTAACACAAATTCTGCTGCAGTTCTAGGTTCTACTATATATCAACACTAACCTCAACTGTGACCTGCAAGAACCCTCTTTGCAGGCATCAGGAGATTAATAGTCTGCTTCTGTTCCTTCTAAGTACCACACATTTCTGTGGTCTGGGCCTCTCAGCAAAGATGTTTACAGCAATAATTACTGAACATATTGGGCAGTGACCCCGCTAAAGGCTTCCACTCTGTAGGTTGCCAAAATGCTAATGGTTCAACTAGTGAGGCAGTTCAGTGAGAATGTTGCTGATATCCTTTCCCCATCATATTTAACTCTTACCATTAATCTCCATGACACATATGCATTCCCCTTTCTGATGTCAGTATGCATTTAAAAACAAAATTATAGTCTATCCAGGATCAAATCCTGAGTGATCAGGGAGTAACTTATTTTCGTTGGGGAACTGTTCACTTTCAGCATGGGAAAGAAAATAAGAGAGAAGTGAAAAGAGCAATATACAATCTATTGCTCATTTTACATGAACATGATAGGCAGTTAGCAAAAAAATAGTGGGTTTGATGGGAAATTGATACAACAGTTATAGTTATCTAATATATTTGCTTTGCAAAAGTGAATCATTAACTTCTGCGTGGCATAAACTGTAGTTAAGCTAGCACTTTACTGATGGTTTCTACTGTAGAGGTTAAAAAGTGTCTAGTTTAAATTGCTACAGAACAAATCTGTTGAGCTGGGTAAATTTTTGTCAGCAAATAATAAATTTGCCCCAAAATGCATTTTTCAGGGCACTAAAACTATTCACAAATTCAGGTAGAATTTGGCAAATAGTCTCAGCTGGAAAAAAAATGAGAAAAAAAATTCAAAAAGGTTACAACATTTAGTTTCAAAAAGAAAAATCAATGATCCACTCAGCATTATTTGTGATTGCTTATCCATGTTCCTGGTGAGTAGAGGGTATGGCAGCCAATGAGTCATTGCTTCTGCCCTGGGATGTGGAGAGCAGGAGAAGGATACAGGAAGAACAGCATGAGCATTCACAAGATTGAAGGAAAGGTTGGCAAAATTAATTTAACAAAATATCTCAAACTAGAAAACATTGTATGTACCCTACCTGAAGAGATTTATAAAATCCACTATTAGAGCTACTTTTCCCTTACAGTTCCTTGCCCAAAAGATCAAAAGAGTATGTATGTAAAGACCTCCTCCCTCCAACAGGCCCTCTGTTGACTGATAGTTGGCTGCTAATGTCATATAGATGTCACTGTAGAAGTTAGTAGGGACAGTAGTGGAGAGAGTGAACGAGCCTTGCAGACTAGCTCAGGGAGGGAGTTCCCCATCATGCAGACAGTTGTACCCAACCATGCTTATGGGCAGCACAAAGAATATGTGAAGATTATAGGAACTTAAAAGTCTGAATCTAAAACTGGAGTAAATGATGCTAAATGACTGGAAGTGAAGAGTGTTAACAGGAGGCATAAGAAGTTGCAAGTTAAATCAGGCCATTTTATTAACCAATTAATGAATAATAATCATCTTCCATTTATTTTACCCACTTTACAAACTTTACAAACTTAAACTCATATACAAACAATACATATAAATCATATCCATCACCAATGAAAAGCTTTGAGGCATATCATATCAACTGTTTGCCAGCATGTAACAAAGAGATAGAGCAGGAAGTGAAGCACACCATTTCAAGCTGGAATCACAGGGGAGGTGTAGAGAGTCAGAATGTAATTACTTATGTTAGAACTTGGCCTGCACACAGGATTAATATTCCAGCCCATCAGAAGGTACTTAGGAACTTTATATCTAAACCAAAAACCAACTCCTTGTACTTAACTTGATGCTTTTTTAGTATTCACTTGGAGGAAAGTGTGATATCTACTGAGTCACCGTCATTTCTGTAGTATCAATATTTTCCCTGGAGGCCTCCCATCCAAATATTGTCTTGGCCTAACCCAGCTCAGGAGATCTCCTAGGATCACAGCACAATGTGGTATGGCTGCAGCCCAGGTAAAGGCATTATTTTATTTTGTTTTGGTTAAGAGAGTTGATATTTGGTTAAGAACTCCAGCTGTGAAATAACTAGGAGCTGCCAATTTTTAATTTAAACGCTTTACATTCATATCCTGCTACCACTATCTCCATTATGATTGGTCATGAGTGAACCTTAGAAGATTCAGAAATAAGGTTTAGATGAACACCCAAAATTTTGGATGCTTATCTGAGTCTGACCCAAGCCTCTTGGGTATACAGAATTGGGCTAGTAATCTGGCAAGAATGTAAATTTCCACATTTAATTTCTCTCTCGAAGGCTATATTAGCAGTTTTTTAAAAATCCCTTCACTGGAATTAGCATAATATATTATTTCCCTGTGGTGAGAACAGCCTTTCTACAGTTCCTTTGGCTTTTTGGATTCCAGCCAGCACTAAAAAGTGCAAAGGGGTATGAAAGTGAATATAAAAATGCAAAATAAATACCTCAACCAAAATTTTTAAACCTTAAAAAATGGTTCAATTCCACTGAGGACTTTCCCCTGATTGAATCACTTTGTCCATTCCTGATACCTTTCCTTCTTGGGGATTTATACTGCCATCTTTCACCATGGCATCTGAGCACCTTTGACATACACTCAATACCAATAGGAAAGACCCTAGTGGATTTTGTGGAATCTTTGGCACTTCTCCCTTTTTATGATACAAGTTCTTCTTGGTATATGTTCTTTTTAAAATTTTATTAATTTATTATACAGAGAGAGAGAGGGAGAGAGAGAGAACCAAATGTTTGCTTAGACTTCATAATGGGCAAAACAAACAAAAATGAGTATTGACATAAATTTCTTTCCTAGTTACCCAACACTGATGAAAAAGAAAAGAACCCCAATGTGTCATTCCGTAAAACGTACATTTGGTACTCAAAAATAATCTCTTTCAAATCATATTCCAAAACATTGCACCTAATATGAGCTAAGCACTGAGGCAAAAAAGTAGCCTTCAGTTTCCCTGAACCAATCCAACTTCCTGCTCACCCATTATCAGAAGTTTATCTCAATAAACAGAGAGGGGCAGCAGTAGACAGACTGAATCCTGTGTTCTATTTTATTCTGAAACAGGGGCAGTGCTGCCAGTTTCATGAGAATGAGAAAATGTCATTTCGCCTGAACACAAAGGACAAGATGTGTATCTTGATACTGGTTCAATGAAGTCATATATTAAGAAGAGTATATTTAGCTATTCATGGGTTTAATAGTGTGGCATTGAAATCCCCAAGAGACCACAGACTCTATTCTAATACATGCATCTTGTTGCTAATATCCTCCAAAGAGTTCTGTGAAACAGTCACATCACCTCAGCCCACAGTATATCAGGAAAAATCTATGAAGAGGGAGTGAAGTTGTTTGCACAGCTGGGAAGCTGCCAAACTCAGCTGCACTACCCCTCCCCCCCAAAAAACCCACAATGGATATCTTCAGGGGAACACAGTGTCCTGAGACACTTCTTCCTTACATGGCTATATCTATTATACAAGCTGCAGAGGCAGACATCTAGGGCAGCAAAACTTTCAGTCACTGCTTTGAATTGGGTGACTACAGGTATTTGCAGGTTTAACCACAACAGCAGAACCCCTGGAACCAGCCCTGCTTTTCTCCTTTCTCCTGGAGCTAATTGGCTTCTTCCACAGTATAGTGCACAGGAATAGTTTGTAAGCCCTGTAGCAGTGCAAACTATGTTCTATGTTTGAGAAGCCACTAGAATCCGGCCAGAGCAGCAGGCCTGGCTTGTCTGTAACTGTGAGTAAACAGTTAGTTAGGACCAACTGTGCCCATGTGGTTTCTTTATATTGTTATTATTGTGTAAGGAGCAAAAGACACAATACCCACATATTGAAGAGACCAAGAGAGAGGAATAAATGGAAAAGTCCCCTTCAACAGGGTCTTCAAGGAACTTCCTGGAATAGGTCTGTTACAGCTCTCAAATCCTTTACAGGTTGCTGGGATAGGATAGGGGCCCATTTCTCCATCCTACTGTGTAGTGAGATAGAGGAATCCCTCTTGTTTCCAGTTGGCTGTTGCTCTGAGACAGGGAAAGATAGGGACTGAAATCCTTAGTTCAGTTGTGAAGAACTCACTAGCAACCAAGAATTAGGAGAGAAGCCTCAGAAAGCATGCTGAGCAGTCTCCAGGGGGTCCTCACTGGTTCTCTGGTTACTGGGCTAAGACTAATGACTAACTTTTCTTTAATGTCTTAATGTAGCAGCTGGCTTGCAGTGTATTTGCCTGCTTCTACTGCATTAGAGAGCATGCCATTCCATTAAGACCCAGGGCGGGCCCACAACATTTTGGCACCTGAGGCGGGGAGCTCAAATGACGCCCCCATGCTCCCTCGCTTTGGCCAAAACTTCGAAAGGTCTCAGTTCTGCCTTCTTCCTGTTCTACTCCTCTCATGGTACTGCTCTGCTACCTACCCCAATAAAGGAGAACTAACAACTTAACAATGCCTTGTTCAAAAATTTTAAGTAACACTTAACTTTCAAATGCCTGAACAGCAAATTTAACTTTTCTTGTCTGCACAGTAGACACTGGCATTTTTATCTGTTTGAACAATCAAAGTGGTGCTTTCCGTGCCTTCTTGGTTGTAAAGATTTGAACTGTTTCCTGCTGAAGGTCCACAATCTGGGCCAGCTCATGCTCTATTGAGATGGTTGCAAGGCCGACCAGCATCTCCTATGTCATTGTGGAGCGTAGATGTATTTTTATTAACGTCAGCTTGGAGAAGCTGCGTTCTCCTCTGGCAACTGTTACAGGAAGTGTTAGAAGTATGTGCAGAGCAACAAAAGCAATTGGAAAGAGGGTGGTCATCTTATTTGTGCACATATATTCCAGAACAGCCTTTGGAGTTGATCCTGCTGAAATGTATCTTGAAAGGGCTTTCAGTTCATCACGTAAATCACTGATTGCTGATGCTGCATCACTGACCACCAAGTTCAGTGAATGAGAACTGCATGGGACTAAAAAAGCTCGAGGGTTTAACTCTTGGATCTGTGTCTGCATTCCTCTGTTCTTTCCTCCCATGTTGGCACCATTAGCCTTGACCTCTCATGTCAGTTATCGTAATTCCCGTATCTTCCAGCTTTTTAAGAAGCACATTTGTCATACCAGCTCCTGAAGTATCATCAATGTCAATAAATTCTAGAAAATGCTCTCTGACAGTCACCATTGCAGGGATATTTTCACTAGGGTCTGTTGTTGTTACAAAACGCACCATTAAAGTCATTTGTTCCGTATGGCTGATGTCAGGTGTGCAGTCCAGAATAACAGAGTAATATCTTGCTGACTTCAGATCTGCCGCAATCTTCTGTTTGACTTTTGTTGTCAGTAACTGTATGATCTCATTTTGAATTGTTTTTCCAAGGTAGTGGTGTGTATCCATTTCTTGGGTGATGACTCTTCCTAGATGCTCCTGGAGTACAGCATCAAACTCAGCTATCAGCTCCATAATTTTAAGGAAGTTTCCATTGTTTGGCACATACAGTTGGTCTGAAGTGCCACGCAGTGCTAGGTTTTGGGTAGCAAGCATTCTCACGAAGGCAATGAGCCTTTTCAGAACATTTTGCTAGAAAATAGACTTTGATGCAATCTTCTCTTGATGCTAAGCATCTATGGTGGCCTTTAACCTTAGTCTCATCTCAAGCTCTTTAACCTATGGAATGCTCTCTGGTGATTTGCTGCCTTCTCAAGGTATGCCAGATTTCTAGCCAGATTTTTCCAGTCCTTTGTTCCTGTAGAACCCAACGTGGCTGGAACATTAGCCTGGAAAAGTTTGCAACAAAAACAGTATGCCGTATTCTGGGTTTTTGAGTATATAAGCCATGGCCTCTCCACTTTGTCACCACTGGGGATTTCACGCCAGTAACATGTTGGATGGAAACTTCTATTTTCATTGTCTTTAGGGAACATGAAGTTTTCATTTGCTGTGGCCCATGCAGCACAAGGAAGTCCCTCAGGCTACTTCTCAAGTGGGTCCACAGTCCTGGATCATCTTGACTTAAGGAACTAAATTCAGCAGCAGCTGTTTCCTGCGCCTCCACCACACCCTTCTCTGTCTATACTTTTCTTCAGGAATGTGCATGGTTACATCCATTTGAGATAGAGATATGGATGCTGCAGTAGCTGCCAGGTCACCTGCACTCTGACTAACTGGAAGATCAGGCATCTCCTCACCACAAACATCCTCACTATGGTGGAAGGCTCACCGTGAACATTTGTGTCTATGTATCTCACAAGGGCTGCTTCCTGCTTAGATAGAAAAGCTTCCTTTGTTTTCTTTCTTTTTCTGAATGCTGCCCCAGAGGGGCGTTTTCTTCTTTCACTCATGACTGCTGTTCTGTGCCAGTTATAGTGGCTTTGATCACTCAACTGAAGGGGACAAATAAGCAGGCTGGTACCAGGGCCTGAGTGACGGAAGATTTCAGTGTCTTAAGGGCCTAACTGGCTCTTACTACTTCAGTTGACTGCCTGTTCTCCTCAAGTGGGTTCAGGGAAGCAGCAGGAAAGAGGAAGCTCCCTGAGAAGCTGGTGTCAATCAGTCCAGGCTCCTGGGGGTGCTAGAGAGGTACATAAGAGGTTCCTTCTCCTCTCTCTCCCTGCAGCTCCTGCTGCTTTCTGTTATTCCCTCTCACCTTTTCTCCTGCTTGCCTGTTATGTCTCTTGTGCCCTCCTTTCTCCAGCACAGCACTCTACCATCTCTGTGCATCTAGAGCAGAGAGAATACATATGCACCAGCAGCAGACACAATTTTCTACACTCTGGGTCCTAGTGGGCCCCCCCCACACACACAGTCTAGCACCTGAGGCGACCGCCTCAGCTTGCTTCATGGTAGGGCCAGCCCTGTTAAGATCCCTCCCTTCAAGGGTTTTTAGGGAGTAGCAGCCTTTACTAGTCATTTCCCACAACACTCTGCTTGGGGGAATGGGAGTGAAGATTTAGTGTAGGGGGGGAATTGGCCTCATGAAGAAGGAACAGAAAGTCAGTCATGGGCCACCAACCCACCATACATAGAAGATGGTCCCAGCTCTTGCTAGGGGGAGGGAATTTGCTAGAGACACTAAGCTGGGATAGCCAGCTATCTAGAGCTCCCCTTGGAGGCACAAATTAATTGAACTTGAACATCCAAATAAGTCACTCCAGGCCCTGGAAGTCAAACTGAAGAGTTTAGTTCATAAATCTCTTCTACCATACAAGCCAAACAGGCTTCCCATGAACTGAGATCAGTAGGGTTAAATCACATCATCCTGTGTTTTTGGAAAGGTATGTACGTACCCATGTATTTAACCCTACAAAGGGTTATGTTGTTTGCAGACTGCAAGCTAATAAGGCTTGACAAAAGTGATCGGTCAAGTTTGGAAGTAAAGCTGGAACACATCTACTCTCTCGTCTCTTTTATTTTTGCTGTACTTGCATATTCCCTCATGTTGGGCATGCATGTTCATGTCAGCTCCCGATTTAAAATATTATTTATAAAAAAGGGTGTTTCTAAGTTTATTCAGCGTATCTTTATCTGCCTTCCAAATAAGATCTCTTAGATCAGGGATTGGCAACCTTTGGCACACGGACCATCAGGGAAATCCGCTGGCTTGCCAGGACAATTTGTTTACCTGCAGCGTCCGCAGGTTCAGCTGATTGCAGCTCCTAATGGTCACAGTTTGCCGTTCTAGGACAATGGGGGTTGTAGGAAGCAGCATGGGCCAAGGTATGTGCTGGCTACCACTTCCCACAACCCCCATTGGCCTGGAACGGTGAACCACAGCCAGTGGACAAACCGTCCCAGCCCGCCAGCAGATTTCCCTGATGGGCCGCATGCCGAAGGTTGCCGATCTCTATCTTAGATAGTCATGTGGACTACATCATCAGATGGTGTAAATTAATGTCACTCCATTAATGGAGTAATGCAGATTTACACCAGGTAAGGATATAACCCATGGTTTCTACAAACTCCTTTTTACATTAACGTTTCTTATGCTGTGTGAGTTTAGCCTCATAAATTATGTTTTCTTTGACAGAATTGTATTTAAAAATATTTTCAAAGCACTGCCTGAGATAGAACCAGCCAATTAATTATGGATTGAGCTATTCTTACCCCATTTTTCTTAACTGTTTAGTTAGGAGAGCATATGAAGCTAAAGCTGAAGCCAACTTCAGGGCTCAGATAGTCATGCACTACTCTTCACTGATATCAAGTTGAGGAGTCTGCACCATTCTTATATTTCCTTTAAAGTTTCAAGCTACATCAGAGAAGCAAGCACTAGACAGACGTGGTACAAAGACAGGCATCTGAAAGAGGATTCCGTGACAGAGGTGGACATTATGAGGGGAAACGTGAAATGCACTTTTTGCCTCTGTTTTTTCAAGGGTGAAATGAGAACTGATGAGATGAGAGCAACAGAAATTTCCCAAAAGAGAAAAAATGAAGGTCTTTCCAGAATATTTTTTAAAAAATTAGAGTTTCTGAAGGCCAGTAAGTTACCAGGATGAAATGGGCTCGATCCAAAATTCCAAAGGCACCAGCAAAGGTGTTAAAGAGAACCTAATAAAGATATATCTGAAAAATCCCTGGAAATAGAGGAGGTACCTGTAGAGCACTCTGTTATACTAGCTTCTGAAGTGAGAGCGTGGGCAACAAAGACCCATAAATAATGGGGAAATGCCAATCCAGTTCAGGATATTACAGAGCTCTACTTACATACAGGATAGTTACAGTAAATTCATCAAAGGAAACTGCTCTAAGCATAATGTAACCGGACTTAAAACTTTCAGAGTGAAATCCCGATCCCATTGAAGTCCGCGGGAAAACTTCCATTGACTTCACTGGGGCCAGGCTTTCACCTTCAGTGGAGTGTTCAGAGAGTATATTGCCCACGCCCTATATTGTTCCGTGCTGTGTCTGACATTTAATTGGGGAGTTCTACCTAAAATCCGATGGCAAGATATAGCCCCGTAATTAGCTTGCATTTCTAAGTATTGAGTTGCAGTATAAGCTATTAAGAAAGTGACCATTCTACTTTTCTGTCCAATTATTCTAAATCATGACTTCCCTCCTCCCAGTTATTTTATCATCTGACTGTACATTACAGACCATAGCCTCAGCTGGCTTAAATCAGTGTCATTCTGTTGACTTCAATGGAGAAATACTAATTTATAACAGTTGAGAATCTGGCCTTACCTGTTGATATCCAAAATAAAATAAAAACAAATGGTTCTTTCTGCACTCCTCCTGTTACTGCTGCTCATTCTGAGTTGTTTCCAGTCCTAGTAGTCCAAGTCTCCACTTTGAGCCAAATCCTGCAGGATGCTGAGTGCTCTGCCATAGGACTCAAGGGTGGTCATTTGACATTACTCTTGCTTTTCAAGTTTTTTTGGACGCTCGTATGGATGTGAATGTGATGGATAATATTTTAGATAGAACAGGCACACTTTAAGAAAACATTAGACTCTCCAGTACTGATAATTTTAAAAATGAAGTGGTTACAACAATATTGCCATGTTGGTACTAATGCTGTTTTCATAATTCTATCACATAAATATTTGTCTGGGAGTAGTGGGTGCAGGCAATGTAATCAGTAATGTACATAGCCACATAAACATGTACCTATGCACACCCTTTCGGAAGAATTGAAACAGGCGCACACTGAGCCAGAAGCATTTATTTATTTAGCATGTGCATAGTCGTCTAGCCAAGTGATGGCATCTTCAGTGGCGTGATGCCATTCTTCTAGGCCGCCACGGAACTGAGTCAGCAGGCATTCAGCGACAAGGTGGGTCATCGTCTGTGTTGCGCCACAGCTGCAAAAAGGGCTGTCACGAAGGTCCCAGTGATACTGGTTGACTGCACAGAGACCTTGCCTGGTCCGGAACCTGTTCAACAGAGACCACTGGCGACAGGGCAGGTCAAAACTAGGTCAGAAAATTGTGGGGTCAGCGGTGAGGGATTTGTTGGGGATTATAAAGATCCATTCCTCTCGCCAGAGTGTTTCCGCCTTAACATCCTGGCATGGCAAATGAGATCATAACAGGCGACATGACGGCAAATGTGCAATTGGTTGTTTAAAATGGTCATTGTGCAGCTTGAGTTGGCATGTACTTTCTCCAGTAACCTGCCAGTGGCAACCTCTCTTCTGACATGAGGAGGAGCAATGTTGTTCAGAACTGGAAGCCATGGGAGTGGGGTCAGACGCAGGTGCCGGAGATGATACACATGGCGGCATGTAACTGCGTATCCACCAGTTTGGTGTGTGACGATTGACTCTAAACTGGTGCACCACCGAATACGAGGTGGCAAGAGCTGACATCCACAAAGTTGGAGCATGACCACACCATGACAAACCTGCCAGTTGCTAAGAAGATTGTTGCACGTCTTAACTTTAACTGCTGTCTTCTTCAGGTGGGCGTGGCAACTCAGTGTGCAGTCTAAGGTCACACCTAGATAGACTGGTTCTACTTTATACTTCACCTTCTGACCATTCAGATAAACATTCAGTTCTCGGGTTGTGCTGGCCTGATGAAGATGGAACAAACTGGAGACTGTTTTTATGACACTTGGCTGGAGGCACCAAGTCTTACAGGAGTCAGCTAACTTTGTCATGTCCCGGTTTAAGGTGGCATCAAGCTTGTGAAACGTCCAGGCCTTGGTACCACAACAGATGTCATCTACATAAATGAACTTTCGTGACTCTGTTGTTGGCAGGTCATTGATGTAAAGGTTGAACAGGGTTGGTGAAAGCAGAGAGCCCTGGGGTAACCCATTGATCTGTCATCTTCAAGCACTCATCTTCTCCCTCATATGGACACTGAACTGCCTATCATGGAGGAACAGTTCAACAATGCCTGTAACCCAAGGTAGCAGGACCCCGATACCTTCACAAGCAGGCCAGTGTACCGTACCATGTTGTACGCCACTGTTAGATTGATTAAAACAGCGTGAGGACTTGGTTGCATGTGCTATGGCCTCGGCAAAAGCCAGCTTGGTCAGGGCTCAAAATTCTCCCCATGTCACGCAATATGTGCTGTAGGACCAAGCGTTCCAGTGCCTTGAAGCACACTGACAATAATGATATGAGACGATAGCTTGATGCTTGACTTGGGTCCTTTCCAGGCTTTAGGAGGCCAACAGGGTGAAAGTAACTTAAAGGACTTGCCGGTACGCCAGAGTCCTGCAGAGGGGGAGGGGCCTCAACTGGAAGAGGCGTGGCCTCTGTTGGAAGAGGTGGGTCCTTTAAATCCCAGGGCTTTTAAATCAGGATTTAAAGGGCTCGGGGATTCAGCTGAAGCTAGGAGCCAGGCCCTTTAAATCACCCCCAGAGCTACCAGCTGCAGAGGCGGCTGGGAGCCCTGGGGTTTTGGCAGAGGTGAAAGTAATTTCCATTCTTACACATCTGGTCCAATCGCAAGCAACCCACCTTTTCTACGTACTTCACGGATCCCTCCCATTGCATGACATAGATAGAGAAAATAAAGCTACTATTACTACTACCAGTACTGTCTGTAATAAAACTTTACTATTGGAATAAGCCTGAAAAAGTGAAAACTCACTGTCACATTTTTCTCCATGTCTTCCCTCCTCCTCCAGCCAGGCTGCGGACACTAGGCTCCATGCTTTCTTCCTGCCTGGCACTTAGCAGCAGCTGCAGGGGCTTCCCTCTAGCTTGCAAAAGGGAGCAGGGAGACTGGCTGAGGGAAGGAGAAGCCTGCCTCCTGCATAAGAACAGTTTAAACTCAGCTTTTCTCTGCACGTTTCAGTAACATTTCAAAGAGGATCTGCAAGCAGTTTGGACATCACAGCCATGATCCTCTGCTGGGGAGGGAATGGGATAGCTTTGAACTTGGAAATGGTTCCTGATTTTGATTGTGTTTTTTGTGTATAGTACATCCCCTCATCCCGGGGGCAGAAAAGAACTGCCCCTGCCATGGTCACACACACTCTCCCCACCCCAACAACAACTGGGAGTGAAATTAACAAGGATGCCAGAAATGACTTCTAACCCTGGGGGCTGAACTGCGCAGGGAACAACTGAGTTTAAACTGTTCTTATGCAGGCAGCAGCAGCAGGCATCTCAGCCAGTGTCCCTACTGCAAGCTAGAGTCTAGAGGAGAACCCCTGCAGGGGGGAGAGGGGGAGGAATGCAGAGCCTTGTCTGCAGCCTGGCTGGAGGAAAGGGAGGGAGGAGACAAGAAACCAGTGTGACAGTGACTTTTCCCCTTCCGCCTGCTTTTATTAGCTCTGGATTTAAGCGGTGGAGCCAAATGCTTGTATTTGTTGTGTACATTAGTATTGGAGACAAGATCCCCTCATCCCGGGGGCAGAAAAGAACTGCCCCTGCCATGGTTAAACACACCCTCCCCACTCCCCCCAGCTACTGTGAGTTAAATTAACAAGGATGCCAGAAACCACTCCTAACCCTGAGGGCTAATCACTCAGGGAACAGCTGAGTTTAAACTATTCTTATGCAGGGGGCAGGCTTCTCCTTCCCTCAGCCAGTCTCCTTTTCTTACCAGTCCTCCATACATGCCCGTACCTGCTTACTTTCACCTCTGGAGGCCAATGACTTTTGCGGTGCACCCTATCTTCGGTAGCCTCCCTTCACTGATGACCCTGGTGAAGAATTTCAAGAGCCAAAGCTGAGCACAGAGGCCAAGGTTTTTCAGGAATTCTGGAGGCATGTTGTCATAGCCCACAGCTATTCCACACTTGCTGCTACCCAGTGTCTGTTCCAGTTCGGTTACAGGGAATGGTTCTGGGCAGCTTCTGATCTGGTGGACATGTTTAAACATGCGCCATTCGTTCCTCACTTGTCTTTGCACCTGTTTATCCAAAGTGCCCTAGCCACATTAAGTAGGTGTCCAGCTACCAGGTTGGGTATCACTGAGGGTTGGCAGAGTGCTGGTGGCTGCTGCGCTGCTACAAGGCATCAGAACAGATTCCAACACTTGCAGCTGGAGTGGGTAAAGTTCATTTCCTCGGTTGTCTCTGATTTACATCTTCACTTTCCAAGTGGCATTGCTAGAGTAATAGTGAGGTTTAGATGGAAATGGATAGCCTGTGTTACAAAGAATTTCTCATTACTTACCTAAGAGTCTTTGGTGATGTTGAGCAGACTAAATAGAGATACAGGAAATGATATAGACATCCTGAGCACGTGAACTGGGAATAAAAGACGAGATGTACATATGTTTCTGTCTGGCTAGAAAAGCTGTTTAAGACCTAAGATGGAGAACAAGTCCAGGTAACATCATTCCCTCCTGTCTCTCCAGAAGTATTCTCTGCCCTTGTATATCAGGCACAGAGACCTTCCAAAAACTACACCATTGGATTCTGCCACCTGCATCATGGTGAGTTATACAGTTCCTAGACAACAAGCTGCAATGCAGGGCTTTACATTTACATTAAATGCATGATTAAAATAAACTGAAAGGCTCCCTTTGAATTCAATGTGAGTTGGATATGGCCCTATGTGAGAGAATGCCATGATAGAGGAAGTGCCATCTGAGGTCTGGTCTACACTATGCGTTTAAACTGATTTTAGCAGCGTTAAACCGATTTAACGCTGTACCCATCCACACTAAGAGGCCCTTTATATCAATATAAAGGGCTCTTTAAATCCATTTCTGTACTCCTCCCCAATGAGAGGAGTAGCGCTAAAATCGGTATTACTATATCGGATTAGGGTTAGTGTGGCCGCAAATTGACGGTATTGGCCTCCGGGCGGTATCCCACAGTGCACCACTGTGACCGCTCTGGACAGCAATCTGAACTCAGATGCAGTGGCCAGGTAAACAGGAAAAGCCCCGCGAACTTTTGAATTTCATTTCCTGTTTGCCCAGCGTGGAGCTCTGATCAGCATAGGGGGACACTGCCACGGTAGCCCAGGAAGGTTGGGGGAGGAGGGAAGCAACGGGTGGGGTTGTTGCAGGGGCACCCCCCGTGAATGGCATGTAGCTCATCATTTCTGCGGGATCTGACACGGAGCAGCTGTGCTCTCTGATACACTGGTTCTCTAGTACACTTGCCCCATATTCTAGGCAGGACTGACTCTATTTTTAGAAACCGTAAAGGAGGGATTGACTGGGGCAGTCATTCCCAGTTTTGCCTTTGCGCCCCCGGCCGACCTAAGCCAGGGGCACCCATGATAGCAGCAGACAGTACAGAACGACAGATAACCGTCATCTTACTGCCAATTTATAATGGCAGCAGACGGTACAGAAAGACTGATAACCGTCTCTGCTATCATGCAAAAGCAAACAAATGCTGCTGTGTAGCGCTGCAGTAACACCTCTGTTAGCGGCATCCAGTACACATACGTTGACAGTAAAAAAAAAGCTGAATGAGCTCCATGGTTTCCGTGCTATGGCGTCTGCCAGGGCAATCCAGGGAAAAAGGGTGCGAAATGGTTGTCTGCCGTTGTTTTCCCAGAGGAAGGAATGAGTGACGACATTTACCCAGAACCACCCGCGACAATGATTTTTGCCCCATCAGGCACAGGGATCTCAACCCAGAATTCCAAGGGGCAAGGGAGACTGTGGGAACTATGGGATAGCTACAGAATAGCTACTCACAGTGCAACGCTCCGGAAATCGACGCTAGACTCGGACCATGGACGCACACCGCGAATTAATGTGCTTAGTGTGGACGCATGCACTTGACTTTATACAATCTGTTTTACGAAACCGGTTTATGTAAAATCGGAATAATCCCGTAGTGCAGACGTACCTTCAGTGCTTGTTTAGAAGAGGCGCGACTATGCTCCTCAGCCAACTGGCCAAGTAGAGATCTTAGCAAGAGATTTGAGATACCACCTCCTATATTTCCCCAGCTTAACAGCTCAGATCAGAAGGGCAGATTGGAGAATCACTGAGCAGGGTACCACTGAGTATCTTGCACCTTGCCTGGCTGTACTTTGGCTAACAAGTAAAAGACTGTGCAAACCATTTGCTTTTCATTTTCCATGTACAAAAGTGACATTCACTGGTATGTAGACATTTGCATGCAAAAAATTCAGACTCTGTACTATGAGTATTTATTTCCCAATTCTAAGCACTAATGCCAAATACACTAGTGTTTCAAGGATGGATATGCAACCCCTTCTACACATCACACCAAAGTGTTAAAAGAAATTGAAGTGATTCAATAGGGAGTTACTAAAACCAGATTGTCTTGTGATTAACTAAATATTTTGTGTTAAATGATGGTTTCCAACACAGCCTGTAGCAATAAGTTTGCCTTAGAAGGAAGTTTACTGTAGGACCAGCAGCTACTACTTTGATGAATTAATATATACAATTTAAAAGCCTATTTATTAGGAAACTACAGATAAGTCCACTACAAACGGATGAACAGGCAAACATTGCACAAAGAACTGCCAACCAAACCCTTGCTCAGAAGTGGGGATGAGTAGGTACTTTGCAGCAAATATTATTTTATTTCTCTTTGTGAATTGTCTGCAACAGATTGTGAAACTAACAAATTAATTTTATTTACTTTCTTCAGCAAATAATATCTGGTTGGCAGATCAATCTCTGAAGTGTATGTTATATAGGTCATGTGGCACTGTTGTCTTTCCATATTGGATGGCATATGCAATGAGTTGACACAGTGCAAATTGTGAATTATTAAGTTTATAAATGAATATACAAATTAACATTTGATTCTGGAGTCTATTCAAGTATTTAAGTTTTAAAATTGCTTAGTATTCACCTTCACCTCTCCTGGGCTGGAATTCTGTACTTCTCACACTCTTAGACTGTACCCTCGGCTACAACTGTTATTATCCTAACAGGTCCAACTGAGTTTGGGCATATGCAATTCTTCCCTTTGCGAGTCTATGACCAATTGTACCCTGTGATTTATTGCTTATTTTGGAACAAAACATTTAGAGAAAAATAATTGTCAATCAACAGCCTACATGCATGTCTATCTTACCTAAAAGCTTGCCATCCTGTGATGATAACTTAGGCAGACCTAACTTCTTCATAAATCCCAGTGGGGTGTTCTGTGTCTCACTCTGGTTCTCCTGAATAATGACCCCCTTCTCTTGAAAGCGTTTTCATTTTTAACCCTGCCAAGTTCTTTTGATCTCTTGTGTTCATGGGCCTTTTCCTGTCCTGGTTCAAACAAATTTTGTAGGACTGTTGGAAAGGAGGCAAAATTTTCAAAGCCAGCAATCCTGCCATTGGGCCTTAACAACTCTCAGGTGTTTGCTGAGAAGTGGCTTATCTGGAGCTTATTCTTTCCATTTTGCTTACTTTTACAGTTACCCAATATGTTCACACGGTAGGCATCCCAGTAACCAGAACAACATACAGTATTCATAAATTATTATAGAGCCCCTCCATATCCATCACAATGGGTGTATCACAGAAATACAAGCTTCCAATCAATCCTTTTCACATATATCTCAATCCTGACCTGAAAGGACCTCCTCTAAAAAGGACTGTTCTGTTTGCATGTCCATTCAGACTTTGGCCTCTCTGCTGAGATTGCTAGCAAGGTAGCCAATCAGTGACAACTGGGTGACTTTATGATGTGATCACCTGTCCACCAGCAGTCAATCAGATGGAGAACACCAACTGGTTTCATAAGGCCATTGAATAATGGCTGCCTTTTTATTAAAGCCAGTTTTGTAATGACTGTTATGCTCAGTTTCAGCTGATATGTAATACAAACCAAGAAGAAAACAACTCTTTCTTACCAAGTATATTCTATGCGTTCAGAAGCTTTTTTCTTTTATTGGTTTTCCACTGTCTGGCATTCACAATATGCCCACTGAGGTAGACAGGCAATTATGTACCTTCTCCTATCTAAGCCATTTTAAACTTAAGGTTCAATGCTATTTCCATTTGGAAAAATATTTGTACAAGCCATTTACAAGGACTTTACAAGCCACAGTATGCCAAGATCTCTTAAATTTCCAATTTATTGTGACTGAGTCTAGCTGGCACTGAGAATGAAAAAGCTTAACTATCATATGCAAGTGCCAGTGAGAGTATATATCTGTCTCTGTCTACAGAGGTGAATAAATTGCTGATCAAGAAATAAAATAGCCAGGCTGCACTACAGCCAACCGATCAATTTGCAAAACCAAAACAAGTTTGTGATCACTTTAAAGGTCTTCTTGTTGAAATATGTATGCAGCCTTAAGTCTGCTGAGGCAGATGTTATGTTACTGTCTATTTTCTTGATACTTTTTAATAACCTGAGGTATGACCAATAAGAGAATGAATGAATATAGTCCTAAAGTCCTGAAGGCCTGATTAGTGCCTTTACATGTAACAACAAGGAACTCTTTAAATGCTGGTAGAACTTATTTCTCACTTTGCAACCTCTCTTGGTGTCATTGTTCTCATATTTCATATTGTTATATAGACACACACAAACACTCACACTCCAGATTCTGTCACTAGATTCCTTTGCAGATATTGTAACAAATGTACAGGAGTTAATAAATAATGGCTTTGTAATACCAGGCCAGTCTGGTGTGAAAGCCTTTTGATATGGGGCAAGAAATCACGGCCCAATGGACTGAATGGAGGCTGAAAGCCAGAAACTCCTAAATTCTCAATGCAAGTCTTCTGCCGACTCAGTGTGGTCTCTTTTCATGTCAATTTCTCACTCTGCAACGTGAGGATAGTAATAGTCACTTGCCTACTTGTAGAAGTGTTGTGAGGAAGAGTTAGTTAATCTTTGACCAGCACTTTGAAGATGAAAGGTAATGAGTATTATGTATAAAGAGTAAAGCAATTTTAAAGTACTGATAAATATTACTGCAGTTTTTAATCATGGCTGTCAAATGTTGGAGTGGGAGGAAGGCAGGTCCAGATAACACCTGTGTCTGTGCATATGTGTAAATGCTGTAAGGAATTATAATGTTTTAAACAAGAGCTTAAAAGCTTTTGGGAGTGTCCAGGCCTCTTTCTCCTCCTTCAATGCTGAACTAGTTGTTTATCTTAGGCCTAGATATGACAATGAGGGGCACGTAATAAATGAATTGGATAGAGTAAATAGTTTAGACAGATTAGGTTCAACAGATTACCAGTATTGAGTCTTCAGTGCCTTTGGGCCAATTGTACTGTGCTGCCTTACTGAATCAGAGGGGTTCCAGGTTCGAGCCTAGTGCTGGACAGCTTGCATTATGACTGCCCATGTTATATTTTGGTTATGGGAATTGGCAAAGGGAAAAAAGAGGGATGGAGGTAGAGTATTACTCCTGGGGGAATTCTGCACTCTGTGGAGGGGGGGAAGGGTGCAGAATTCATACCTTCCACTGATTTCTTGGCTCCCCCGCAGAAAAATGGAGGCGCAAAGAAATCTGTGGGGAACACATGCCCCTTCTGCGGCAGCTCTGGCACTTCTGCTGGGAGCAGCTGGCAGCAGAAAGCAGATCACCATGTGGGGGGAGGAGGAATGCTTGATGTGGGTGTGTGCATCCATGGAGAGGTGTTAAGGGGATTGGGCTGGGCACCTGCCTGAATGCAAATGAGTAAGAGAGACTCACTCTGTCCCTCTCCACACTGTTGCTGCATCCTGGGCTTGGAGGCACAGGGCTGTGGTAGAGCAGAAATGTAACAACTAAACAGGCAGGCTGCTAATGTTTGTTAAGTGTTCCTATTCTTAGTCAATTAAGGTTCCTTTACCTTGCCAGAGTGGTGTAAAGGTACCTTAGGGTATGTCTACATCTACAGTTTTGCAGCGCTGGTTGTTACAGCTGTATTAGTACAGCTGTATAGGGCCAGCGCTGCAGAGTGGCCACACTTACAGCAACCAGCGCTGCAAGTGGTGTTAGATGTGGCCACACTGCAGCGCTGTTGGGCGGCTTCAAGGGGGGTTCGGGGAACGCGAGAGCAAACCGGGGAAGGAGACCTGCTTGCACGGGGGTTCGGGGAACGCGAGAGCAAACCGGGGAAGGAGACCAGCTTCCCCGCGGTTTGCTCTCGCGTTCCCCAAACCCCCCTGCAAACCGCAGGGAAGGAGACCTGCTTGCTCGGGGGTTCGGGGAACGCGAGAGCAAACCGGGGAAGGAGACCTGCTTGATTACCAGAGAGGCTTCCTCAGGTATGCTGGGATACCTGCTTATTCCACGGAGGTCAAGAAAAGCGGTGGTAAGTGTCTACACTTGATTACCAGCGCTGGATCACCAGCGCTGGATCCTCTACACCCGAGACAAAACGGGAGTACGGCCAGCGCTGCAAACAGGGAGTTGCAGCGCTGGTGATGCCCTGCAGATGTGTACACCTCCTAAGTTGCAGCGCTGTAACCTCCTCACCAGCGCTGCAACTTTGTGATGTAGACAAGCCCTTACTGTAAATGACAGTAAAGGAATTCTCAGCTAGGAAGGTCTATGTGCTTTCTCACTTTTTTCCTATGCCAGAGAGGCACAATGGGGTTAGACTACAGCTCAGGATCTATTTTACTTATCCATTAAAAAAAATATCAGGATAATGATTAGCAAAACTGTATGACTTTCTTGTGTGAAAGTCTGAGCAATTTAAAGTGACATTCTACTTTACAGAACACCTAACACCAAAATAAAATTAATGTAATTTAAATGAAAATCCAGGATTATAAATGGAATGCAGGGTATTGTTTACCAAGTATTTGTAAGTTAACTTTCATGTGTTTAGGAAATGCTAATTAGGTTATTGTGATTTTTTTCTGCATGGTAGTTTAAATAAATTACTAAAATAAGTGACACTGGTGTCATTATTTTGACAAATAAAATACGCAGAATTTTGCATTTTTTGATGCAGAATTTTGCATTTTTGGCACAGAATTCCCCCAGGAGAAGAGTATGTTTCAATGAAAAGAATGTGCAAAAAGGGAGAAGAGAACACAGAAAGAAAGTAATTAGGAAAAATAAGCAGGGCCAGGGATTTCCCACATATGCGTGCATGTGATTGTAAAGAGGAAAGAGGGAAGGGAAAAAGGAGAGAAGGAGCGCAGGAGGATAAGATAAACAGCAATGGGACTTTCACATATCTTTTGAGCCTAAAAGTTCTCATGGCACCACTCCCTTCTACAATCAACTGCTTCACAAAGCAGCCATTTGGCATACATTTAATATAAAAGTAAACATCTCAAGATTTTCAACAACTGTGAAATATTGTTATCGCTCACCTTTAAATATCATGAGTACCTGGAATGAAATCCTGGCCTCATTGAAGTCAATGGCAAAATTCCCTTTGACTTTAACGGGGACAGGATTTAATGCCTGGTGTTCCTACTAGCTTCTTCTACACAGCCAGTCAATGCTAATCCTCCACTGAAGAACACCTGCACTCATTGACATAGTCATAGAAAAGTAACTAACAGGAAATCCACAATGCCATCAAATTACTTTCTGTGGGAAACTGCACCCCTAAGGGGATCTGTGTGCACAACTTAAAAACTCTGGTTCATATTGTGAAGTTATTCTGAAGTGTTTCTATGAAAACTACGGTATCATGAATGTCTTTCTCTCGATATGTCTACACAGCAGCTGGGACATGTAATTCCCAATGGGAGTTGACATACATGCGCTAGGTCTGCTTGGGTGTGTGACCGTGGTGGCACAGGCATCAGCTCAAGCTAGCTACCCAAGTACAATCCTGCCCAGATCCCTGGGTACATATTCAGGCAGTTAGCCTGGACTGCCATCCAAGCCACCACAGCCACACAGGTATTGTAGGTGCTATTTCAACCGGAGCTAATGTGCATATGTCTACTTGTGCTGGCAATTACACCTCTCAGCTGTTGTGTAGACATACCCTGTATGCACCATGTCTTAGCAGCCTGGAAAAGCCTGGTTTTTCTCAGAATTTTAAGTCAATAGGAGGTTTGCCACTGACTGAAATGAACCCCTGGTCTTTACAGAGGCTGATAAAGTGCCATGCACACTCACTGGTATGGCCCTATATCAATAATAACAACCAGTAAAATAAGAACTGTAAGGCATGCAACCCACTCATTCTCTCACTCACTCATCCGCAAATTAAACTGGGCTCCTCTTTTATATTCCGCCAATCACCATCAGTGCTACCCTTTGTTTTCTTTGTTTGTTGGTGTTGCTTCTAGGCAACTGAACATTACCACAAAAATGACCATGCATAAAATTTGTAAAGTTAAATATGAGGCTACACACTTACTGGGAAAGAGGGGTTGGGGCAGGGATTCTTTTACTGCTTTATTCTTTTATCTTTTATTTAAAGATTATTTTATTGCTACTGGGATGAAATCATGCATGTTCCATCAATGAAATTTTAAAAATATTCCCACAATTTTTCTATAAATATAGGTAAAATCAGGCATTTTCCAGACTTCCCAGAAAGTCTTATAATCTATCCATCCACCTATGCACCCATCTAATGCATCCATCAGTGCAGAGACTAGGTGCCCTAACTGTAGTCTGTAGTGTGCCTAAACAGGATAATACTCCTGCAGGGCACTGGGGACATATACATAGGGACATCTTCAAAAAGACAGCAGAGTGTGCCCCTCCATTCATCCCCCTAGTGCTGGCCCAGTGCTAATGGGTGTGGAAGAGGGAATAGAGCACCATGCTTTGACCAGCCAACTCTGATTATTAGTGTCTAAGGTCATTCTAGCTAACTCGTCTCTTGCACTCATGAGGTACAAGCACAATATTCTGATTGTCCTCTCCTGGGTGCCTAAGTAATGGATAAGTGCTCCTTGTGTCCCAAACTTCCTTGCCCAACAAGAGAAAAGCAGCCACAACTTGACTACTCATTTCACTTTAATAAGGAATCTCTCTCCCTATCTCCACTCCATCCTTCTTTTGTTGAAAACACAGCATCCAGAATTGTCAGTGCACCAGTAACCTTCCTCATGGAGGATCAGTTTAACTAAACACCACTGAGCCAAATGAAGACTGTTTGTACCGTCCTGTTTCATTACTTATCGAGGGGTAAAGTTACACTTGGAAGCACATTCATCAATCAGTAGGAAAAAGAACACACATCAAATTAAAACTCCAAAAAACACCACCTTAGGGCTTTTTCCTTTTATAAGCAACATTTTCTTCCATTGAAAACAGAACTACTTGTGCAGGTATGTATTAAAAACAACAAGCTGCTCTATGGAAACATAGTTTTGGAAAAATAATTCAGAAAAAAGAAATCTGTGGGTGTGGCATAAGATTTGATACGGTACTGATTCCCTGCATAGCATAGGAGGGGCAGAAGGACCTCAGAAATAAACAGCAGTGGAATTTCCATTACATTGGCCCCAATAAACTTGTTGGCTTTGGGAAAAAAGAAAACAGATCAAGAGAGCAGACATACCTGCTTTGTGTTGCAAAGGAAAGTGTGCATGAGGGATACAGCTGATTAAAGGCTGATTCATCTTTCAGAAAGTAGGAGTGCCATAATACTGCCAGAGTGTAGATTAAACTGGTGTATCAACTGCACAGTTGGGGCTACACTGGTACTAGTCTAATCTAGTCAAACTAGAGTGGCAGAGTATTGTGCTCACAAACTAAAAATCTCCTTGATCATCCATACAACTTCCCTCTTTCTTTTTCCCTTTATTCCTTGTAATGGTCTCCTATGAAATATCCCATAGGCTGAAAGCCCCCCATTTTTATCACTACCATCATTATCCTCATCATGCTTCTAATCATGTATGTAGCATTCTTCAGCTTCAAAGTGCTCTCAAAGATGTCTACAAACTAATTAATCCTCACAAAGAAGTACTATTATCTTCATTGTATGGAGGGGAAACTGAGAGGCCTACAAAGCTTACCTGCCTTCCCCAAGGTCACAAAGAGATTGACCACCAGAGCCAGGCGAGCCCGGCTGCCAGCCCTGGGACGAGGGGTGCAGGAACACACATCTACGGAGTGACAGTCCTGACTGTGAGGGGCAAAGCACTGGTGGCAGCAGCAGCCTGTTGACTCCTGAGAGAGGCAGGATCCAGACGGAGAAAAGAAGAAAGAAGCCTGGGCATCCAGTGAGACCAGGAGAGGGAGAGAAGCTGGGGAAGCCAAGGATAAGAAATGACTGGAGATCTGGGCAGAAAAAAAAGGGGAGAATATAAGCCTGAGGAGCCACAGAGACAAGAGGAACCTGAAAGCCAGACTGAAGCAGAGAGGGGGCAGAAGAGAAGCCCGGGGAGCTAATGAGAGGAGAGGAAGCCTGCGATTCTTGGGGGAAAAGCAGAGGAGGAGAGGGGAGAACCGAAGCCAAGGAGACAGGGCATGTGGAGGACGGCACTGCTGGTGCTGACATGCATCTGGAGGGAGTCGAGAATCCTGATATTTCAGCGTCAGTTGACATGGACTTGTCAGCAGCTCATACTGGGTGAGAACTGAATTGTTATCAGTGGGCCAAATGCCACGTTTCTTATTGGATCTCAGAATTTTGTTCATTATTTGTCCAGTGCCAACAACTTACTAGCTAGGCAATTTACACGAAAGAATGAACGAAAGAACAAAGTCCCAAACCCAGACAGCTACATTCCAAGAAAATGACTTGAATGCCAGTGATGGGACAGTGAAGACATACACGCATCTTGTTAGTTCCACCATGTTTTTTTCTTTCTACATACATCCTTTAAGTAAACACTCCTGGGAGGAGATGGCTGAGGTGGATAAACTTCACAGAAGAAGTGGGCACTGAGAGAGAATAAACTCTTCTTTCATCAAACCAGATTAGAGCAATTGTCTTCTAGTTCAGTATCCTGTCTTGGACAGTGGCTAATGCCAGATGCTTCAGAGAAAGGAGGAAAATTCCTCAGAATGGACAATTCAGTATTAAAACGTTAAAAGTTTTGAAACAATGGAATAAATAATTGTGATTTAAAAAATATTATCTTACTAGTAATATGATTACAATTTGGCATTACTCATATTTTCAAAAGTACTGACACTTCATTCTCATGCTCAGTTATGTTTCATTTGTATTCACATCCTATACCACGAATGTATTTGCCGAAAATTGCTTAGTAGTAAATCATCATCAGAGAAATACACTTATATTTACTTTTAGTATTCACGATTTGCATGCTGTTGGAACAATATATATTTAGTATTTCTAAAAAAATACACCCATAACTTTTGAAGGGACCAGCTTTATATATCATTAAAAACATTGTTTCCTTAACAATTAATCATACACTCTCTAATCATGTGACATGTCTTTTACCTTAAAATAGAAAAATGAATGAGTCTTTAGCTTGCAATGTAAAGTCCTCTACTTGACCCTGAAATGTGAATAAATTTATAGGGCCCAATCCTGTGAGGTGCTGCGCACCTCTGGCCAAGTGCTGAGCATCCTGGATTTCCACTGAAGTCACTAGAAATTGAGGGAGCCTTGCAGCTTGCAGGATCAGCCCCCTAATCACTAAAAGCTCTGTCGAGAGTGATATAAATATGTGCACTCACTTCACAGATTCAGTCTAACATTAGGGTTACTTTAAAACCAAAGCTGTCGGGAAAAATGTTAGATCTATGATATAACTTTGAACCTGGGTCACTAAAATCTTACCAAATGCAGCATCTTCTTTTGGATTCTTAAGAAAGCTAAACCTGAAAAGACAAATATTATGGCAACAAAAATAAATGCACCAGTTTTTAACCTTTTCAGGGAAAGTAATTCCCTTATTAGCTGCAAAGAAAACTTCCTACCTTTCTTTCCCTTTTTGTGGTATCTGTGAGTAATTTCTTCAATCACATTGTTTATAAGAAGTGAAGTTATTCGTAATCATGCCTTAAGAGTATGTACACAAACTGGACATCCTAATAGAGCACCATGTATTAAATTCCTGATTGTTTGACATAAATTCTCTCTCTTTCTTTTACTCAGACAGGAAGCTTCCCATTTATTTACGAATAGGTTAAGACCCTAGTCATGTTCCTAACCATGTCCCTAAGTGCTAACATATATTAAGTAAATTTAGAGCCTCTTCTGCATAGGAAACAAATTAAACTGGTTAAACACGGAGAAAGAATAAATGTAATCTATCTTTTGTCATGTTTATGATATCGAAACGCATCTCATATGAATGTTCCAATTTGGCTGCTACAGCAGATGTGCTCTTCTGATAAACCACAACTACAGACAGAGAATGTGATAATATAAATCATAAAGAAGATAAATAATGAAATTATTTGAAATAACATTGATTAAATATTTAGACATTTAGTTTCTAAGCTTGCTTGCACATACAAAATGGCATTCTCATATCTAGCAATGGAAAGAAATGCTCTCAACAATAATCATGTTAGGTCAACTAATAAAGTCAAGAGGATTCATTGAGTCTACAGAACTTGTCTTGATTTTAAACATATGTGATCTCCATATAAAATGTAGATACTGTGTTCTAGGGGCTAGACTTTGACATGGACTACAGACCTGCATAAGGGAGTAAAGGGGAATGAGAATTCTAGTTACACACATGTTTGTATCCTTTCCTTGAGTCTGGGCATGTCGGAGTAAGAATTTGCTATTCACCCATTTATTCCCTCCCACAGAGCACATAGGTGGGGAGGGGTGAGATACGGGGTGGAGTTCTGGCTCCATTCCCATTATGTTCAATGTAGCTGAGCTGGCATGATGAGGAGGTGTTGTAAATTACTGCTGGCATACTCCAGCAGTAAATTACTACCCCCACTTCCACCCAAAGTGGGAGGAAATAGAGAGGGAACTGTGACAGAAATGTGTCACAATGCTTCCCCGGGTCACTCCACACTTCACCCCTTGCTCAGGGCTGTGCCTGGAATCACAATCTAGCCCTACAGTATTCATAGAACCTGGGCCATGATGACTGAGGGATACACTGACAGCGTTCACCTCCCTCCACCAGTTTCCTCTGTTGTGCCTTCTGTTGCAGGGATATTCACTGCCAGGGGAGGGCAGGTGATGTTTCTGCCCAAACTATCCCTGTGGGCTTTCTGCCCATGGAAAGCTGCTATAAATTCTGTCAGCATATCCCCCAATGGTCCGGGCCAGATTGAGGCACAAGAACTAGGACCTAGAGTCATGTGGTTATGTAAGTTTCTATCTCTCAACTTCGCAAATAAAGAATGAAAGAATAAAAAAGGTCAATATGAAATGGGTGTAACCAATACAGGGAAGCATGCCTGAGTCTGTACACAGCTGAGACAATTGTTCTGAGAGGTCTGAACTTCCCCATGCATTTCATTGGTGTGTTAACTCCAGCACCCACTGCTCTGGGGAACCCTTGGCAAAAAACTGTATGTGCGGCAGGAAAGGAAGAGAACATTGGACCTGGCCCACCCAACCAAGCAGATACACCCTGACTTCCAGAGTAAATATTCAGGGGCCTCCCTTACTTTGCTTCTGCCTCATCAGGGAGCAGAAGGGATGTCTGCCACTGCTCTAGTTGCTCCGGAGCGGAGGGAGTCTTGCTGCTATTTCTAAGGCAACAAAGTATCTCCTGTCCCTGCTTCTCTGTAAGGGAGATGATTCGCTCTGCCATCATCAGTCCAAATAAGGGGAGGAATCTGGCCACATGACTATAAAATGTCTCAATAAAAGGATGCCACAAACATAGAAGATCTGGGTTTACAGCCTACAAGCAGTTCATGGCTAACCCTTCTGACAAGCTGCATGAAAGACAGGTTCACCAGAAGTTTTCCAATCATCCCACAAGTAAGAAATGAGATTCCATACAGTCATCTGATGGAATTATGGAAAAGCCTGTTAGGGCTGTAGAAGTTACTTCAAGAAGAAGCTCTTACATCTCTCATGATATGAGGTCAAGGTAGTCAGAGCAGGTGAATTTCTAGGAAACCTACAACAATGGGCCCAGTTTTCAAATTGCAGTGTCTAAACATAAATACCTATCTATGGCTAGATTTTCAAAGATTCTGAGCATCCATAACTCCCAAAGAAATCTATGAGAAGTGCATGGGCGCAACATCAGAATCAGCCAGCTAAATCAATATATAAGCAACTAAATCCGCACTTGGGTCTCTAAATATGGATTTGGGCATCTGACTTTAGGCACCCAGGTTTGAAATAAGGCTAATGATCAAAAACAAAAGTTTAATTGGTAGAGAAGGTTTTTCAAGTAAAAAATCTTTCAATTATTAGGAATAATTCTTTGTGGGTGATGATGTCTTTGGGCCATGTTGTACCTCAATCTTCAAGCAGACATCTCCATTTAAATAAATGAGTTCTGCCTAAATACTGTATGGCTCTCTGTGATTGCTAGAAAACACTGCTCCAAGGACAGGCATTGCTCTAATGGATCTCACCACTGGAGAGAGACTTCTTAGTCTAACTCCTAAGGGGTGGGATATGTTTTAAAGGGAAACCATCGTGTGATCTTTGGATTCATCATAAATACCATACAAAATTCAAAGACAGCAAATGTGTCAAATATCTATAGATTGTCAACAGAAGCAGCTCCAAAATATAAATTTCTCTTAATGGCGATGTCCCAATATTAACACTTTTTACATGTCAGATCTACAAGGAGACAAAAGAAGGGTGTTTCTCAATAGTGGAGAAATGCTAGCCTGAAGCAATATCACAAAGGCAAAATTACTACCACCTCAGTTACAAAACCTCAATAATCCAGTTCACAAAGGTTGCAGAAATCTGATTGCATCCACTATTAAGAACCAAACTATAAGTTTTATATGAGTAGAGTAAAACTGAAAATTGTGGTTAATAATGTACCACAAATATAATCTTGTTCTTATATGGATTTATTTATTTACTTTTAGTGTTCTCTTGCCTTTACAAATAAAACACAAGTTACATCCCTGGAAAGGCTGGGAATTCCCATGCAAGATAGTGTAGAGACTTGCATATGTGGTTTTAAAAACAAAATGGAGACAGATATTGCACGCATGTTTCCCAGGATTTAAAAAAAAAGGATGTATTAAGTTACTTTTTGGTTACAAACAGGGCCAAACATTTCACCCACCGAATCAGTGGGATTCTTGCCATTGATTTAACCTGGGACAAGATGAAGCCTGTATTTTTGTTACAATTAAAATTGTTGGAATATTCTGAGAGGAAAGGATCATTCTTAATATGGGATGCAATTACAGAATTGTTATGAAATGCAAAATATTTTTGCGCATCATGATTTAATTTTTCCATTAAAAGCAAATGTTATTGTAATTTTTATTATAAATAAGGCAACTGAAATATTAATGCCTGATAAAAACATTCAGATAACCAAATTCCACTTTGACTTACATCCATTGGCATCGGTGGGGTTGCAGAGGACATACACCTGAGCAGAATTTGGCCAATATTCACTCAATTCCTATGAAATATGTTCATACATGATTAAAAGCACAACAAATGAAGTACATAATTTGCTCCCTTACTAGAATGCCGTTCTTTTAAATAAAAGATTTTGCCTACTTGAATAAACTGCTTATTATAAAGAGGGGAGAAGGGTTAACAATGGACTAAGGTCCTTATAAGCAGGTTCCCCTCGGTTATAGGAAGCTTTCTAGAGAGGGACCACTATTTTTCTTCAGCTAAACTTTTATTAAAACCAATTAATTCATTGAATAGGCTTGTATCGTTTTACAGTGTCTGGATCTCTGCTTAAAAGAAATCAATTGTAGGAGTACAGCTGAGAAATAACCACTATAATAGATGTTTTAGCTCTTGCTTTTACTTTTCTCTGATAGCTCTTAAGGTGGTCAGAGGTAAAAGCTAAAGATGCATTGTAGCCTGAGGGAAGATTGAATGAAAAAATGGGGGATGGGAGTATAGCTATGCTGATAGACCAATTTCCCACCACTGCAAGCCAGCGCAATTGATTGATGAATCCTTGCTCTGTCAAGAGGCAGCCCTTCAGATTTGATCACATAAATACTCATTCAACTCAAATTCTGCTTGACAAGCCTCAGACAGCTTTGTTCTGTCACAGATATCATTGGAAGGAAAATGCTCCATTAATCATCCTTAATTAACTTTACCATAGTCTGCTGGAACCAATATGTTCCCTGGCTAAATCCCTAAGATTTATCTGGGATCCTATAGTTATCAAATTGAGAGTAGTTTTTAAGTCCCTCTCGCTTATTGCTGTTAACTACAGGAAATCTTCTCCTGTGCAGTTTTCAGGAAGTGTTTCACATTGATCAGGATGTGGACTAATCCTCTGACAGCTCACATTTTCTTTCAAAGAAACACAGTTTTACATATTGCTGATTAGGAACCACTGTTCTCTAGATCAGTTATGTCCACAGTAAATAGCAAGCTATTAGAATGATCTGCTTTCAAACTCGTGAATTTCTATGAGTCGGTTAAAAAGTTTAAAGAATACAGTTCTGATAAAAAAATACTGTTAGAAAGTTATTAGGGAATAAGGGGTATTAAATTAGGTACATTTTGTTGAACGATGAAACATTTTTTTTTAAATAGTTCAACTCCAAAACTGTTTGTGAGTAGAGTCTTGATCCTGCTCCCCATTCCTCCTCAGAGCAGCCTCACTTTGGCAGTGGTACTACCCACATGACTCATGTGTGTGTAAAGGGTGCAGGGTCAAATGTAAAGAGTGAAGACATGCATTTTATCTTGGGCTAGCTGATATAATTTCCTCACTCATCAGGCTGTGATGAGGTTTTGCTAGAGAATTGGAGGGAGCTCCCATTAAATTTCTCATTAAAATTCTACCACCAGATTTAAGGGAATTGGGATGATTCCCTGCTTCTGGTGGAATTGCCTCCTTTCTGAGTACTGCTAAATTACCCAGCCAAAGACTAGAGCTCATAAAAAAACTCATAAAGAGCATGCAAAAGTTAACTTGCCCCATGTTGCTGCCTCTGACCTTATTTATTGTTATTCATTCAAATTATTTGTCTCCAGTAGCATCTTTAAAACTTCATCCTCCAAGGTGGTGAAAAAGATCAACTCCCATTTGCTTTAATGGGAATTGAAGGTATTTAGCACCTTGGATCTTAACATGCAAGGTGCTGCACAAATACAAAGAAAAGGGAAACTAAGAAAATAGATTCCCCCATCCTTCTTCCCTCTTGTCTGCATGCACATGCACCTATAAAAAGGTTTGTCACAGACTCAGAAGAAAAATTATGTAGAAGTCATGTGATTAAATAATGAGCACACCAGAGATGAAAGTGTATGGGAGTGATGGTCTGTTTCCTCAAGGAAAGAAAGCCTTATCTTGGACATCCTTACTCAAGTGATTAGCCTTTACTATGAGCAGTCCTACTGCAATAGTGAGCATTTGCAGGAGCAGGTCCATATATTTGTAAAGCTGTGCTGGAATGTATTTTACATCATTGAGCAAATTTACTGGTAAAGGCTAATGCTTCTTTCCATAGCTCGTGTTAAGGAAATATAGTACTTCAAAAGAAAACATTGCAGCGCAGGGAAAAAAGATCATCCTCTATCCCAGTATCTGTCAGAAATCTTCTGCTCTCTTTCCTGCTAGAAGTCGCTTTGTGTTATGTTCTCTACCAACCTTGGACTCTGGTCAATTTAATCAACACTCTGTTTTCGACTGCAAAGCTAGTCAGATGAAAATGGAAGTGACCATTTCAAGCTGTGGACTTTTAAAAGCCAGCTGGCCTATTTTAGAGTCTCTGGAAACTTGACATACTAATGTTTTCTTTACAGCACAGAATATACTATTTATAAAGGCATCCTCCAGGGTTATCTGATAGAAAGAAAGTGAATGTTTAAGTTAGTGAAAATACTACTATGCCTCTGTATGCTAAGCAAGCAAAACAGAAGCAAAGAAGATGCCAGTGACACAACAGTGAACTGATATTTAAGTCTAGAGGCTAAAGACATCTACACAAGTTCAATATTAAAGCAAATTGTTGTTTTCTGTCCTAGTAGATATTCAGAAGCTGTTGAATCAGAGTCCCCTGTGCAAGGCTATGCAAACCTACAAGACAGACACAGAGAGATGCCCACTTGATTTTGTAGCTCAGAGTCCTACACACCTTGAGCTGAAAATGATCTGATATTTGGGGGTATTACTAAGGGCTGGATTCTGACTCAGACTATGTGCCGGCACAAGGGAATAAATACTCCCCTAAAGCACCTCCCTGGGTAACCCAGGCCTCATGTCCAAGCATGTAGGAGCTACTCATCTGTTTACTCCCCTCACAGAGCAGATGGGAGGGGTGAGGAATAGGCAAAGCCTTGGCTCCAATACCCAACTCATCAGAATACTTTAGCCACAGCAGGGGCAGGGGCAATAATTAACTGCTGGAAGAGGCCAGCAGCATATCACTACCCTCCCTCCATGCCAGGATCAAGAAAGAAGCAGGGGAGATATTGTGACTCAAGAGGTGTGCCTCTGAGTCAAATTCCCTCCTATAGATACAGTATGGCTTGGGTGGTATAGGTTAGGTCTGGTTCTAAAGTCAGAAGATAGCCCAAAGCTTTGAATAGAAACAGAAGGGCTCTTCATGAAAATGGTAGGAATTCTTGTATTCAGTAACCAGAACCCAACACATTTCTTTGGTGTGAGAAAGAGGCTTAGGTCCATATACATCAGGTACATTAATAAGGCTCTTCTTATCTCCCTATGTACATGGAACTCCCATGGACATAAGTCAATAGTTACACTCAACTAGGGAGAAGAGAAAGACAGTAAACTAATATGTTCTGTTTTCTATTCTGTAATCAGGAACGTAGGCACTGATCCTACAGTGACCTTTATGCACGGCAGGCAAACTTCTATAGCCACACAGAGCCCCATAGACTCCGCACAGTAGCTGACTGCAGGATCTGGGCCTTAGTTTTCCTTTCTTATTTTGAAATCTTATCAGATTTAAAAAGCTTAAAGAATATTTAACTTCTGAAGTCTTTTAAAACGTTTATTATCAAGACCTTCACAAGAATGTTCAGTCCATCATTAAGACATGAAATAAAGTAAACAGGATCAGATGTAAAGTGAAAAACCTGTAAATGTCCTTTCTCATTACAGAGGTCAAAGACTGCATTAGTTATTTTTAACTAATGTCTTATTCAACCCCATGCAAACTTAAATCAGTTTGGGTCTGACTGATTCAAAGCTGTTCTCTGGTTCCCTGCTCTGCAGTAATAATTGACTAGGCTAGACTTTACAAAGGTCAGAAAAATGGACCCACTTCATATTATTTCAATTAATAACTCGGTTCTTAAATCAAAATTTAAGAACTAATCTCTCAAAGCACCATTTCCTCCCCCTCTGCCAATCCATATGTAATTTCAAATTAAATGATAGATGTCTAAAACTGTTATTTTTTCCTTAATTACTTTTAAGTAGCTAGAGGACACAGTATGAGAGTTTGTTAGAAGATCTAGGATTCTCCAAAAAAAGTGGAATTAAGAAAATCTGAGAAAATGCAGCAGAGATTAAATAACCTAAGGAAAAGCAGCAGGATAGAGACAAGCTGAAGGACAAAATGAAAAAAGACACAATGCAGTATCTAAGGTAGGTTCCGAAAGGCTGTGATGAAAATCTTTATGGTAGGTAAAGGACAGATGGGATTTGTCATGAAAGGCAGACTGTAGGCCTTTACTGAGTTACAAAAAATATATAAAGGGAACTAACTATCAAGTTAAGCCAAGGCTACTGTGCTCTGAAATACATTTCCCAGAGTAGACTTGTTAAAGAGGTGCCACATCTATACATTGAACTCTGTCAGATTTGGTCTACACAATAATAATAACACATTATGTATAAAACAAATTAGTATATAAATGTCCCCAACTTTTTACTCTGTAAAAATGGAAATATTTGGTAGACTTTATTTTATTAGTTTAATTTGCAAGCACTAGACCAAAAATATTCATCCTATTATTATTATTGCCTCTCTAAAGATACTTCTATGCTTAGGGCCCAGTTCTGCTGCCCTTATCTGAATCACTTTGATGGGAAATTTTCCTGAGTAAAAACTAAATAATTCAGGACTGGGTCCTAGAGGAATTACAAACACAGTTATTCAAATTTTAGTCCTTCTGTTAGAAGTCCTATTGCCAAATTAAGAAAAAAGATGATGAGCCCACTTGCCCATGCAATAATGATCCCACTCCTGCTCACTGATGTCAATAGCAAAACTTCCATTGGTTGCAGGTTGCAAAATCAGGAGCAAAATGCATGCATCCATTTTGTGTGTGCAAAACCATTTGAGTGCACACATCATCTGTGCATATAGCTCTACCTATCTACTGCTCACTTTATGAAAACATGGACCTTAGAATACATCATCACAATGGGCACAATACTCACCTATTGTTCATTCATTATAGGCAAACAATAGCCATAACAATGTTTCACTCTCCACCCAACTCTCGACTCCTCTCAATAGATGCCTTTTATTTTTAACTTACAAGCAGTCCTCTAAAAACCCAAAATGTAGGAGGTTCAAGTGGTATTTAATAGACACTTAATTTGGGACGGTATCTAACTGTGAACTGTTTGTTTTGATTCTTAAAAGTGTAACCTCTATAAAGTTTTCCTGCCTACTGAATTCTTCTTTCCCACTTCCCCTTGCTCAGTTACAGCCAGGCTTTGGTTTATCCTCTCAACAGGAGATTGTTTATTTACATTAACAGTGCTTACTCTGACTCCCTGTGGACTGTTTGTTCAATGGCATGTGGAGCCTCAAAGCTTTTATTGTTGACAGGTGTTAGGTGGGTTCCAAGCTTTTGTGGTTAAATTGTTTATTGATAATCACCTTTTAATTACGGCTGCTGCCTGCCTCCTGTAATTTACTATAATCACTACTTCTATATCTCCTTAGAAATGTGTAAAACAGGGAGAAGTTAAAAAGATAGGAATGAAACAGTTGGACCTGATGCTGATCCCACTTAGGTGGGTTTTACAGTCATGATATATAAGTGAGTTAGAATATGCCAAAAAGCATTTGAAGTCACATTACTACATGACTGACTAGTATTTACATGGAGCTCAGCAACACAGCTCAGTTAGAGCTTTGTCTCACTGTGACAGGGGTGGGCAAACTGCGACTCGTGGTACTCTCCTGCTTGGCCCCTGAGCTCCTGGCCCAGGAGGCTATCCCTGGCTCTTCCCTGCTGTTTCTCTTCCCCCACAGCCTCAGCTCACTGCGCCGCCAGTGCAATGCTCTAGGTGGCCAGGCAGCGCAGCTGCAGAGCTGTGGCCTGAGCCGCAGCTCTGGGAGGTGCGGCTGTAGTGCTGCCAGCCACCAGTGCTCCAGGCAGCACACTAAGATGGCAGGGGAGTATGAGGTTATGGTCAGGGGGCGGGGATGTGGATAGGGTTCAGGGTGGTCAGAGGATGGGGAACAGGAGGGGTTGAACAGGAGCAGGGGTCCCGTGGGGGGGAAGTCAGGAAGGAAAGAGGGTTTGGATGGGGTGGTGTGGGGTAGTCAGGGGTGGGGAATCTGTGAGCGGTTAGGGGACAGGGAGCAGGGGGTGGTGGATGGGGCAGGACTCCCAGGGGGACTGTCGGGGGTGAGAAGCAGGGGGGGTCAGATAGAGGTCGAAGACCGGGCCACACCTGGTTGTTTGGGGAGGCACAGCCTCCCCTAACCAGCCCTCCATTCAATTTTGGAAACCTGATGTGGCCCTCAGGCCAAAAAGTTTTCCCGCCCCTGCATTAGGATCTTACCATACGACACAGCAACTCTTAGGAAAGCACCAAATTACAATACATTATTAGCAGATATATTATTACAAAGCTTGGAATCTTCACTGGAGATGGGCTCAAGCAAATCTACCCCTTGAACTTTGGGAAATATGGGCACTGAAGCCTACCAGAACCCCTCAATTTAACACTATCAAATTTTAGTGAGGGAGGCTGATTTTGATCTGAATTTTGTGATTTGGGAGCTCTCTTGTTTCTAAACTAAGATGTCCCCACCGGCTACAAAGAAAAGGACCAAATGCTGCCCTCACCTAGACTGGCATAATTCTGGGGTAGCTCCAGAATTAAACTGATATATGGAGAGCAGAACAGGACCCAAAGTATTTTAACTTGCAGAGTAAAGAAGCTTAGGCAGAAGGAGTAAGTGATAAAATCTATTTTCAGGAACATTTTTTCAGAGCAGACTAAAGTCAGGCATGGGAATGGAACTCTCTTTGTGAGTGACAGGATGGGTGAGGTAATAGCTTTTATTGGACCAACTTCTGTTGGTGAGAAAGAGACACGCTTTTGAGCCACACAGAGCTCTTCTTCAGGTCTGGGAAAGGAACTCCCAGCATCACAGCAAAATGAGTGACATTCTTTGTAAAAATCCAGAGGGTGAATGCTCTGGGAAGATCAGCAGCAGTCTGGAGAGCTAGAACCCTACCTCGAGGCTGCCAAGTGGTGGTGGAGTTGCCTGCTCCTAGCAATTGTAGTTGCTGTGACCCCACTGCTTCCACAGGGCACTATGGTGATGAGGAAATTGTAGATTCACCAGCCCGTCCCTTCACTGCCTCTGATCTCCAAGCTTCTCCAGCACTGAGACACATGAACCTTCTTCAGAGAACAGGTCCCCAGCATGTTGAGAATATTGACCCGCTGCATGGCCCCTGCACATTCTGCCTCCCCCTGCAAGACCTTCCATGTCACAAGATTTGACTTTAAAGGCTGGGAACTAAAATAAAGCTAAGTTATTTATTTCAATATGAACATTTCCATGCTTATGAAATTTGTGCTGATCTCATGTTTTAAACTACACTGCTTGGTGGAAATCCATTCCTAATGGGTCACAATTGTAATGTTCTGAAATTTTATCCGTCCACCAAATTAAGTAAATTCCTATTCAGTGAGTGAAAGCCAGTCTAAGGAGCAGCATTTGGGGATAATGGGGAAAACAAGAACTGCCCACAGACAACCTAAACCTATAGATGTTTCCATCGATACTCTTTTGACATTGTTATAGACAAATTGCTAACTTCATGGAGCAAACAACTGTGTTTTCGTGTTTTAAATAGTTTACATAGTTCCCCCTTTGGAAACACTACAGCTGGAAAGGAACTATATCTCTATTTAGATACATTTATAGAATTTTGTTCTGCGTGACCATTTATCCATTTCCTGATCTAAACAATAGCCCCCCCTTCCCCCCAAATGCCATCTGCTCATCAGTCACTCACAGGCATGATCTGTTCTTGTGACTCAGCCAGGCTGTGTACAATTGTCCAAGCAACTCACAATAGTTTATCATCATTGTTTGGTATAATTGGAAGCAGAAGTATATTTAAGCACCCACATATACCACAAGCAAATTTATATGGCAACTGTCTCTTTTAATCTATAGTGCAGCCAGTGTAAATAGTAATTTGAAAGAATATGCCAATTTATTACATTACTTGCTTAAAGATCACTGTTTAAAATAGATATATTTTGCATTAATTCAAGCATGCAACATATCATATAGCTATTTTCACAATAAATTTATAATTCTCTCAGACATTTTAATTCTGTTTCTGCATCCTAGGAATACCTTTCTTGTAAACGCACAAAATACTATTATAGTGTTAATTAGCCTAATTTTTAAACCTCCAACTAGACCTCTAACCTTCATACTACATACATTAAACCAAGAAGTTGTGAATTAAGGTCATGTTAAGGGGATCTGACAAAAGCAAGGAAATTCAGAGTTAAGGTAAATGCTATCTGATTCCAAGCATTGTGCCTACGTATTGTAGCACATGTGGTATATGTAGAGTCACTGTTGGAGACTTCTGAACAACAAAGGAAGTTAAGAATGTAGTTTTTGCCTTTACCTTGAATCTTCTTACCTTTCTGGATGTAAGTCAGACCCTAAATTATTTAAAATTCATTTTTTGTGGTTCAAAATAATGTCCCATTGACATGAGATTCAAGTCTCCTTCAGACCCAATAAAATGTCACATTATCAGACAGACACCATTCATGCCAACTCTATGCCTAATGTGAAATTTTATAACTGAGTTATTAAACCCCCCAAAACAGGGCTTATAATGGAAATGCTGACAGACTCTTAACTATACTGTTTCTAGTGGGCTCCTGTTTAATACACTGTATTTCTTCCTCTTGAACATATTAATTTACTTCTTGAACTGTTCATTGCTAAGATTAAGTGTAGGTTTTTGAAATGTGTTCACAGGCAATTTATGTAGAAGCACCAATGTTCTCTTCTCCGGATGTACAGCATACTAATTTGAAAATGATTTATATGTCATGCTGGACTGTACAGCCATCCCCTATTCAAAAGGCTTTCCTCTGACATAACAGCAGGATCTTCTCATACAGTAGCATTAGAAATGATTTGAAAACTGTATGAGGAGTCTGGTCCATGGAATGAGCCAGAATGAATTTGATAGATTTCAGCTAAATTGCCAAGAAGAGTGGAGCAGACGGGGTAGATTGATCAACAAGTGAATGCACTGGAAAATAAAAATGTACGTATATTAAAATATATTAATATGAAAGGAAGAGTAATGTGAAGAGGCAGAAAGGCCAGGGAAAGGTGCTGAGGTTGCAAACATCTCACAATAATCACTCCTTAACCTAACAACATGGGACCATATTCTGCCACATTTCTGCACCATGATTAGTACTTTATTTTGCAAGTAGAACTAACTACTCATCATGCATGAGGATAGGAGAATAGGGCCTCTAGAAAGTTAATAACAGATCACATGATTTGTAAAGTGTTGCCATGTGAGTGCTCTTTTTACACATATATACAATCATTTAGCATATGAAAACAATGACTTTTCTTACTGTGCATCTCCAGTCTCATATGCATAAATTCATCTGAGCCTAATTCTCGTTTCCTCAGTTGATCTCAAGACAAAACTATTGAACCATGTAAAAAGGTTTGGATATAGGTTTATAAATGTTTATAGCCCTAAATCCTATCAAAGGAGAGATTGAGGACCTGTGAGAATGGTCTTCACAAAAACAAAGGAAGATGGCACATGGACACAGGAGACTCCTATATGCCTCTGAATTTAAATTTCAAAAAATGGCTAACATTTCAATGGGTATTTGGACTGTGGCATTTGGACTGTGTATCATGCGAAGAAACTTCATCTCCATATTAATGTCAGACCTCATGGTAAAACTATTAGTTCTCTTGGACAATAAACCCACCTCAGTCCCTTAAAATAAGATGCTGTTTTTCATAGGCAAGCCAAAATGCTGTTGCCAGATGTTCTAGGTTTTACTATAAACAAATAGGGCCCAATCCTAGGTACCCTCAACTCCCTTTGACTTCAAAGAGGGCAATTAAGACCTGTCAGGCAGAATTTAGTATTCACAGGAATGGTCCTAAACATACTTGTCCCAAGGAGTTATAGTAAGAAGGGGAAGCAGTTCAGCTTAATATTGACTGCCCTCCCACCCCTTCCAGGTTCTTCTAGCCAGTGTCCTCAGAAGCACCCACAGAGAAGGAGGCACAAGAAGAGAATGATGTCTATGTAGAACCCTCCCCTCTGTAAGTTCCAAATGACCTTTCTGCACAAGGTTATTGGAGATCCTAATGCCCTGTGTTTGCAGTGTATTGTATTTTGTTGTACTGTGCCCATTCAAATCACTAGCCTTTGATCTCATTGGGGCAGATACCTATTAGATGTTTCGTATTCATTCAATGATTGTACAGCACCATGTACATCCAGAGCACTGTACAAATGATAAAATTTTAAATATTTATTTTAAAAGTTCACGATTAGTCTATATAAATTACAGCAATCAGGATTTTAACCTCAGTACATAAACATGTACTATTCAATATATCGTCTCTTATTGCATCTCTCCTTTTTTTACATTGATTTTTTTAAAACACATGTGCTTTGGGATATGTCTTTTTTATTGTTACTTTATTACAATCTTTTCCAGTATGTTAGTTTTTTTCTATATTATTGGGTGAAGCACAGACACATTCGTTTTGGGAGTCATTTAAAACCAGTTTGGGAATGATTACATAGTATGGTCTATGAAAAAATTAGTTTCCTTTCCTTTCCTTTTTAAGTGAAGCTGGCCTAATAAAGAACAAACAATGTGTCTAATTCTGCTTCCATTGAAGTCCAAGATAGTCTTGTCACAGGGACAAATCCTTGGCTGGTGTAGGTGTACATGGATGTGGCTTCTCTGAAATCATGACGCTCACCTGTAAAGTCAATGGGGGCCAAATCCATTTACATCAGCTGAGGATCTGATCAATAGGGCCAGGATCACACCCTATGTTTTCTTTTTCTTATCTTTTATTCTCTTAAAAAATGTGCTGGCATCACTAAATAGCTCATCACTATCACGGAATTAAGTACCTTTGCTTATTTGAGAATTTAATGCAATTGTGACTTTAAAAGGATACTTCATAGTGAAGAAAATTCAGTAATTTCTTCAGTCAGCTGGGAGACTAATTCAATAGAAAACTATTCCATCTGCCCCTGCTTGAGATGATATATTTTATTTGAAATAATTTCTTCAGTCTGTGGCTGGAGGGTGAAAACTGACTCACTCTTATTTATCTTTCTTTTGGGGCAGCATGAATTTTAGTCTTGTGTAAGTGAGAGACTGATAGCAGTTAAGCTATGCAGAGCATTGGCAGGTACTTTCTGAGCTTCCATACCATTGCAAAATCATCTTGAGCGTGTATGAGTATATATGTGTATATATATTCCAGGGAATAGCCACCTTTAACAGGCACTACCAGGTTTATAATAGTGATAACTATGCACTATGGCTTGGATTACCTAGAGAGTGGCAACTGGATTGGTTTCAAATGTACTTTTAGTCTATCTTTGTTAAGGATTCGTACAGCACCCATCAATATCTGAACGCTAGTGCAACCCATTCAGAGCCCTGGGGCCTTCAAATTGGGCAACAATATGGTGGTAGGAGGTAAAAGTAGAAGAGGAACTCACAGATGTAGTATCTGATTTAAATAACACTGTCTCATGACACAAACCAACAAAAGCCAAAAGATACAAATAAGTGAAGACTAAGAACCTATCCACCAGTCACATCATTAATAGGAAAATAAAATAAACAAAAGGCACAGTGGTACACACTGAAGACAGAATGAATCCAATTTTCATCCCTGTACATCAGAACTGGAACTTAATTTGCATGGAAGTGCTTGTCAACACACCATTTTTCTATTGCTATGCTACCAGTATAACTGTGCCTGCACTAGGGGTTGCTCTGCTTTTACTGTAGCAGTTTCTAAAATGCTACAGTTATAAAGATAGGAAAAAACTATGGGAACATCAGCGCTGAGGCTTTTCTACTTACTTCCCCTTTTTAAAGACAAAATAATTTGGTAAGGTTGATTTTCTACCGTCAACACCAAACCATGATCTGAGATGAGTAAATTCATATTTGGGGTTAGATATCTAGACACAGCCCAGCACTGGGATTTGTACAGAGTCACACTATCCCAGCATAAGATGGGGAAGAGATTATACTTCATGCATCTACTATTTCTCCTGGAGCTGCAGGGTTACTGGTGGATCATGCCTACTGTATCATCCATTACAATCATGCTGTGTTTCCCTCCCTTCACCCTGCCAACTCTGCCTTCTCCCTATCCTTTTTGGGCTGGCCCGCACTCTCGGGTAGAAGACATCAGTGTGCCTGAAGTGCATGTGGATTGTGATCATGCTTGGTCACTGTACAGAAGGCACAATGAGAAACGGTTCCTTGCTCCCTCTCCCACTCTCTTGAACATGCAGGCAGGTGTCCCACACTGTACTACAAATGTGTACTCAAAATCCTAACAGAGTAGAATTATTGGAGGTGCACTGCTGCCAGCTTGCAAAATTTAATATCTAACTTTAGATTTTGCACAGGACTACACTAATTACATTACATGAGGAACCATGTCCCAAACTATGGTTCTGATCTGTGAAACAAAAATATTACCAGGAATGGCGGTTTGAGTTCCAAGGTGGTGCATGGAACTCCTGTTGACACAAATAGGACTCCAGAGACAGAACACTTGCAGCACTGTACTCTACATCTTTGAAAATAAGAGCAGAGATTAGTTTTTATTATATGGGGGGAGGGGGAGGGAACCACATCCAGTGAGCAATTAACTTATACCTGAACACTTCAGGACAATTCAACAGATTATGTTGAGATTTGTGCTGGGGATATTAAAAAAAATAGCTCTTGGGTTGTAGACATGTATGCCAAAATATAGCCCAGATGAAATTTTATGGTTACAAATTCACCAAAACTGGGATTTGCAGTGGGAACACTGGTACAACCCTACAAAAATAACCTGAACACAGCCTTATAATTAGTGGTCACTAAACACAGCCACACATTATGAGACTTGAAGATCATTTTCTTATAATAGTTTTGGGTTTTTTGTGGGGTGGAGGGTTTATAGTTCCACTGCATTTAATTATTCATGCCATGCTGTTCCTCACAGCATAGGTTTTCTAAGAAAAAGAACAAACAGCTAATGCACAGCACTGGAGAATCATAAGCTGTCTATTTTCAATGAAACCAATTACCTTTCATCCATCTTCTGAAAGGTAGGCACACTTATAAACAATCAATGTTATATGGTGTGTGAAACTAGTGGTGCTTGCAAATGGTGAGTCAGAGATGAATCAGTTATGAAGAATTTAAACATGAATCCATGGAAATCCTTTTTTATTCTTCTGTTGTTTTGTGAAAACATTTCTATAATAAACTCTTCAGTGTGACTTGCAGTTTCCTCAAGTTCTTTCTCTCTTAGAACAATGATGGTTGGCAGCCATTCAAACTAGTTCAGTAAACTTTAGAAGATAAAGCCAATTCGGTTTCCCTTTAAGACTTCATTGCTAAAGTTATGCTCATTGATTTTTAGCCTCATAATTAAAATTCCTCATTAAACATGCCTGACAGCCGAATGTGATTCCTTTTACCTGCTACTTCTACCTTTTTTCTCCCCTGTGATACCATTTCATTACAAAAGAACAATAGATTTCCTTTCAGGGTAAAGTAAGGACACAATGAGTAATGTACTTTCTATTCTACAGAAGGCCTAATATTGTTAATTTGCAAAATCAATTAAAAGAAACCACTTTGGAGGAATACGAAGGTCTTGCATATGGATCACATCAGATATAATGGGTATTAGTTCAAAGGCTGGCATTCTGCCACAGTTGGCACCTAACAATTTACTCTGATCCAGGGAATTTGGCTCTTGATTTCAAACAAATGCATCCTGAAGGCTTAAGACCAGAAATAGTTTGATATGATTTATGCTTCATACTTTCTCATAACACAAAACCTAAAGAGCTAAAAGACATTTTGTTATTGCTGGCATTTGCTGCAATGTATCTGTAAACAAAAAGTTCTAGCATGCCGCTTGGGTTTTTGGGGACAGCAAGCCAGACACAAGTGTCTTAGTCTCTGCATAACACTTCTTATTCTGTGGTGGGAGCATGTCCCGGGCCATGGCTGTTGCCACTGAACTTTACAGAAATAATAAGATTGCTATCTTTCAAGATGGTGCCCACCTGATTGTTACTTTTCCCAAAATTGTCTTGTTTTGAAAAGCAAATTCCAACCACAGCATTCCTGTTATGTAAAAAGCAGGAAGAGTTGATGGGAGTCACATTGGTGGTGCCTCTTCAACCCCAGTATGATGTGAGACTCACCCCATTTCTTACTCCAGACACCTTCAAGGGTGTGAATGTTGCAGGGCTTGTTGAGTGTGAGGCTGGCTGTGTTCAGGGAGATTGGTTCCCAGCTGTGTAAACTACCTCATGATAGATTAATTTTCACAGGAATGGGTAAATGCAGCACATTGTCAACTTACAACTAAGTTTGGACCCCATCTTCCCCTTTGTCAAAGTCTGTGGAGGGGAGCTTGCTCCTGCACATACTCAGTCTGCTTTCCTCATGAGCCTGTGGTAACCATATAGGCTCCATGGTGTTTTGGTTCTGCAGGACAAGAGGGAGTGGGGTGGGAGGGAATGGAGAGGGCTGTCAGGTCTCCACCAGATTCTTCTCCACCCCATCCTGTAGGGCCAAAGAGCATATATTACTACAGACAGAGCGTGAAACTACCCCTCTGTGGGAAAAAAAAGATGCAGCAGCAACGAGTGGTCAGAGAAGTCCCTGGATGCCCTGTTCCTGCAGGACCCATGCTATCCAGTAGACACAGCAAACCCTGGGGCAGACATGGATGCGAAGACAAAGGGACAGTGTGCAGACAGTGATGGGTAGAAACCCTGGCCACTTCCAAGAGGATGCAACTGGCCCCAGTCCTTGATGGAAAAATTCAAAGGAAACTCCTCAACATGATATTCATGGGATTTCCAGAGGGTCATCCACACCTAGAGGAGAAAATGGTACTTTGGGTGGGTTTGCAGTTTGTTGCAAGGACTTTACGGAACTTCAGTGTGCGCCATCCTCACTAGTCATCTATCTATCTATAGATTACAGTCTAGATTGTAGCTAGGAATTTGCATTGAATAACAACTATAATATGTCATAGAACCAGAGAAGGTAAAGATGGGAGACCCATTAAGTCCTCCAATCCATTTCTCTGCCAGGCCAGGCTTGGTTCCTATTATACATTTACTTCTGCCCTGCCTAATTTTAAATGTGCCAAGTGTCTTCTTCCTCTTTCTCTGGGCCATTATTCCACTGGTTGATCAATCACACTGTCAGGAAGGTTCCTTTTCATTCAGTTGACATCATATCCCTGCCTGTTGTAGCTCTTCGCATCATCTTAAACAATCCTTGATCTTCATACATCACAGCTATTAGTAGACTGTGCATGTCCCTTTATAATGATTACTTTGCCAAACTATAAATATTTAACTCTTACCTTAACCTATTTAATTGTTGCTCTTCTCTGAGCTCCCTCCAATTCCTTTCCTGTAAGGAGGTGCCCAGAATAGAAAAGAACTATTGCAGGTGTAATATTCAGGGTGAATGACAAACATACAGGGCTAATTTTGATAGGTGCTCCTCACCGGCAACTTCAAAACACACCACCAGCTCTCAGGAACAGGCCCATCAATTGGGAATGTTATTGACTTCCCCAGTCATGAAATTGACATTGCAATCATTTTAAAATGACAGATTAGATTTTTCAACTATTGATAAATGCATTCAGTATTGCCCAAAGTATCAGTTATAGGGGGCAAAATACATCTCCTGGGCTGTTTTACAAACAACTCCTGGAATGTCCAAAAGTATCACTGGCAATTAAAAGAATGTCACTAATTTAGTTGACTGTATCAATGAAATGGTTACATTATTTTAGCAAATTCTATGAAGATCTGTATCTAAGTGTATACTACATGCTCATCACCGTTCCTGGCCAATGGGAGCTGTGGGAAGCAGTGGGCCACAGGGATATGCTGGCCACCACTTCTTGCAGCTCCCAATAGCCAGGAACGGTGAACCACGGCCGCGGGGAGCTGGGGGGGGGAGCATACCTGTGGACAATCAACATCCTCAAAATGTCTCGTGGCCCACAATCAGCTTACCCTGATGGGCTGCGTGCAGCCCGCAGGCCGCAGGTTGCCCATCACTGTGCTAGACAGTAATATCTTGTTGGATTGTATGTGTTATCATCATGTGTGAAGTTATGAAGTTTGGCTGTGTATGTGTTGCTGAAACATGTCCTGAGGTTGAAAACACCCACAAGCAGCCTTTCAGGTATGACAGTAAAAAGGCCAATGTTAACAGCTTATTGAGGAAATGCATACAAGCACAAGGATTACCCCAGGAACTGTGTACAATAGAAATCTCTCAGAGATAGCACTACACAGTGGGACCTGTTTGACCCAGGTCATAGCAAAAGAGCTTTCCAGCAAGTGAGGAGAAGATATACAAGGTGGAAAATGACCTCACTCTCCCTACAACAACACACCTGGAAACACCTGAGGAATAAAAACTGATTGTAAGAAGTGATGGTCCCAGGCTAGAAGAATTTTTAGCCTGTATATGAAAATCTGGGAAAGCTGAGGCAACTTATTCCTTAAGTATCTGCCAGCCTGTTTATCATTCAGGGTGAGAATTTGCTAATTTATATCTTACCTATAGAGTGTCTTAAACTCATTGTGCGGTTTTTGTTTATTTACTAAGGTAATCTGCTTTGATCTGTTTGCTATCTCTTATAATCACTTAAGATTTACCTTTTGTAGTTAATAAACGTATCTCTTGTTTATAACATAACCCAGTTTGTGCAATTCATATCTGCGGAGGCAAGCAGCTGTGCACATCTCTCTCCACACTGAGGGAGAGGGTGAATTTTTATGAGCTTGCACTGTGCAGATCTTTCTATACAGCGCAAGACAGTATTATTTTGGGTTTATCCCCCAAAATGGGTATGCACGTGAGTACTGGGTGGGTCCTCTCACGCAGAGCTGACTTCAGTCTGTGTCTGCAGTCTGTGTCTGTGTGTGGCCCTACCTGTGTATGTGTGCTGCAAGAGGTTGGAGAGCCTAATTCAGCAAAACAGGGAGAGATAATCCAGGCTTATGGAGCACGAGAGGCTCAGTGAATCCCCAGTACCTCAGGGAGCATCCCAGAAGGGAGAGTCTAACCCATAACACACTGTTCCATAGATTCTCTCTCTCATAGATATAATATATATTTATAGCAGCCGCAGTTATAATTAAGCTTGTCAGAATTTGATTTTTTAAATAATTTCAATGGATAATATCAATATTTATTTTAAGTATTTTTTAATTTACATTTGCATAGTTATGGGAAATTATGGAGGGGGTCAGACAATAATTATGTAATGACAATAGATGTTGACATTCAACAAATTAAAGCTTTATAACCCTTAAAATACAAATTGTCACCTTAAATCACACTCTGATAAGTTCTCAAGCAGCATTTTTCTTACTTTGCTTATCTGTAAATTTCTATTACCACCAATGGGAATATTTTTTTGTCAGTTTGTGTGTTTGCAGTGAAATTGAAGTTTATCAATGTTTACTGATAAAAATCTAATCCTTGTAGGCCTAGTTATAGTTAAGGCATTGTCAGCATTTTCATCAGAAACTCTGTTTTTCTAAGATTTATAACTTGGAGGGTTTTTTCCTTTAAAAATTGTGAGAGTGAATTTAGTGCTCACGGAGGAGATAACTTTAATATTTTAAATCGTGCTAACATCAAATTTGGTACCATATGCTGTGAATCTGAAGGTTGCTGAGATTCATTTGGAAGATGTTGTGGAAACTAGTTTTTTTGTTTGTTTTTTTTTAAACACGAATTTATAAATAAAAATGTGAGTGCTTTTGATATACAGAGAGCATAGGAATTAGACTAACTTTTCAGAGTTGCAGATTTGATTTGCAAAGATCTAGAGAAAAAAACAGATTAACTGTGAAAAATAAAATTACTGCATTCGCCGTGGAGTATATTTTAAATATACCCTTGACAATTTATCTGACCTGAAGAATTCTGACTGTCATAAGGGTGTCAGAGGAAGAATGAATCAACAGGATATTGGAGCTATCACTGCTTAGGAGACACTGACCTGATATCTCAACAAATATTTAAAGTATTTTAACGGAATGGTCATTAAAACTTTCATTGACTTCAGTGGGGCCAGAATTTCAATTTCCAGACTAAGATTCAAGTGCTGCACATGCCACAAGCAAGCAGAGGTCAGCCTGGTCAGTATTTGTACTGGAGACCCCATAGAGCTTTGTAGGACATTTTTTTTCTATATAAAGTGTAGGCAGCACTCTTCCCTCTAAGTCAGTACTGAATCAATTTACTGGCCTGGTGTTAAGTGCACTGTTGGAGGTGCTGTCTTTCAGAGAAGCCATAAAACTGAGGTCTTGACCCTTGTGGTCATAGGGGATTCCATGACATTTTCCACAATGGTATGGGTGTTATCACTGGTATCCTGGCCAAATTCCAATCTGGGCAATTACATTCAATCTTCCTGAAGTCCCCTCACAATGTCAGTTGGCTATAGCACAGGTCTTTACTTTTTGTCTCAAACTGTTGTATGGAGTTGCTGTGAGCTGCTACATGGTGGCAGGTAATGTGATCTTTGTATATAAAACCAGCAAAATACTTCAGGGCCCTTCTGAATGAAACATGATCATTTGTTTGCTCTCTCTATTTTAATTTCTTATAACAAAAGCAATAAACAATTTTAAAATGAACTCACAGGATGGACGCAGCACCATCCAAGTGGCCTCATAACATTATTTTGTGTATTCTTTTCTTCTTCTCTCCCATTGCCTGATGTCTTCTTCTCCAGAAACTTGTCTTGTAGTACTCAATTTAGGGCTCAGATATATGTATTGGGAGCAGGGTGGAGTGTACCACCCTTTTGGAATCTTGGGGAGGTCTGGTGAGACTTTGTTGTCTGCCAATACCTCTGGTGCACCCAAGCAGGTGCTGGCCGTCACCTAGACTTCCAGGGCTGAGTACAAGGAAAACAAGGAAAGCATCTTGGACTGAAAGGTTGTTGGGAGCTTTATTCTGCCTTCCGTGGTCAGTGAGTTTGCCCACTGACTTACAGTTCTATTGTTAATACTTTCAGCAGGCTGCCATAAAAAAAATTGTTACAGTCTTTGCAGATAAGGGAGACTGGATTTATCTCTCTAGACCTTTTGACTGCAAGAGCCACAAGGCACAAAGTCCCAACAGCCTCTCCCTTCTGACTGGATTTGATTTGGTTTCTCATTAAGATGCTTATGGTAGTTTAAGACACAATGTATATACATGCTCCTCTCTGGTCTGGTTGCTTAGAATGAGCAATTTGGCTAGGATACTATTGCTGGCAAGCAAAAGAAAAGCCTCTCTTGGCAAAAAGGCAAAGAGGTGCCAACAATCCTTAAACATACAGGTCCACTGTCTCCTTAAGAAATCATCTCTTCAAAGTAGAGTGCCAAATAGCTACAATCTCACTTCCCTGGTTTGAGGAAGATGATACAGAAGACAGAGTTCCGGATGTCGTTGGACCAGAAGTCTGGATTTGGCCTTCCATTGGAACTTAAATGCATTTGTTAGGGTCAGGAATGATCTTCTGCTGGCTTTAGATGGGTTTACCCTCTTTATTCATGCTGGACCTTCCAGCAACTCAGGTTAGAACAGATACTGAGCTGTGTGTTGGGGTGCCTGAACTTATGCTTACACTGGCGTACTGGGTAATTGTGAGACAAAGAGATGCTGGGTCACAAAGAGAGGAGAAAGAAAACAAAGAGATGGATGAAGGGATCTGGGTGCCAGAGAAGGACAGAAACGGGGAAATAGGAAGAGACAGACAGCAATGTGAACGTGGGGATGCTTAAGTGGCCACAGAAACTCTACCGTTCTCAAGCCTAGTGAATGCTAACTAACTCACCCTGTTAACATCACCTCAAAGAACAAGTGTGGAGTGAAGGGGAAAGAGATAGACAGTGAACGAGTAGGTGTGAAGGGCTAGAAGGGGGAGAGTAAGAGCTATATGCATCATGCCAGCACTGTATGAATACTCCCATAGCAACACCCTGCTTCAGCATCTGTGTAAAACCGGGGATGGAGTCTTTGTAGGCTTTTACAGGCTTTACTTTGATTGTTCTTGAGAGCTGGTTGGGAACCTGGAGGGGTTATCCACAGGAAATGACACAGCTACTGCTTTTTAAAATACTGATGCATGGAAGGTTTGAAGAAGCTATTTTTTATCATGACACCGTTTGCATATTTAAACGACATGTCATATTTACAAATTGGGACATTTCCCTCCCAAAGTAAACAGATTATAGAGGGGCCAGGTGGAAATCTTGCATGGTAAACAATGTAAAGAAAAATAGTACATTTGGAAAGAACATTCTAAAGCAGTGAAGTGAGCATGAATCTACTGCATTTATAGTGACCACGTTTTCAGGAACACCATTAAATGTTTGAGAGCGGATGGATGAATTTTATCCAGCTGAAACTTGCACATGAGAGTGAACCAGTATCTGAAACAAACCGATACTCACCTGCTTGGTTTATCCTAGTTCCACTTACATGGATTTCAAATTATCCCTCTCTCCACAGAGACCTGTATAATGTCTTCTGTTCCCTCTAGCTACAGATATGCTGTTTGTTTTCTCAGAGCTACCAAGCCTGTTTTAATTTCCTTTCTTACCTGCAGTGGCCCTAATACCCCAGAAGGCTTCGAGTGCTCCTCCAGTGTAACTGACAGGCACAAAGCCTTTGAGGTGGTATTAATGCTGCTAAAGGCTAGGAGGCAGTGGATGGAAAATGAACAGGTTTAGGAACTCGGTACAGTACTGGTGCTACAAACGGAAGCAGGGAGTAGAATATAAATACAGCAAAACTGTAGGCAGAAACTCTGCAGTAGCAAGGACTGGGGAGTGCACAAACTAAAGTTTGGAGACAATCTTGCCTCTCTCTCTGAAATCTCTGTGCCTTGAGCTCTGGCATCACACAAGACACATTTATATATAACATTTTATGTATAACTACATTAAATAATGCAGATTATCTCTAGAGAGAGCCAAAGGTAAATCTGACACATGGGAGCTTATTAAAGAAAACCTGAGAGAGGTGGCAAACAAACCACTGGCAGAGATTTCAAATTAATTTAAAGGCAGCTCTGTCTTTGCAAGTAATTGAAAACACGTCCGGCTCTTACAGCCTTATAACAGCCTGCCATTCCCACTATGAGACAACGCCAAAACACCCCATATGTATGGTATCCTGACCAGTCACGTGACTTTTAATACCCACATGATGGCACTAAAATGGCCTATTAGATTTACAGTGTCATTAACCTTCCAAAATAAAATGAGAGTCTGCTCTGGCAAAAAAAAAAAAAAAAAGAAAGAAAGAAAGAAAGAAAAGTCTGACTGCCATTGGGTTTCGGGTAACCAGTCCGTGAGGAAATGCTGACAGGGGTCACTGTGGCATAATCTTTCATTCAGCCCCAAAGCTGTCACATCCTCCCCAGATGTCTGAAACATAGATATAAATTTTCATTATCCAGCAGTACAGGGGCAGAGGTACACCAAATGAATTTTTTACCAATCAAATTATAGCTCATTGCCAGATTAAGTGTAAACACTAATTTTGTGAAGTTTTCTGGTGGTCATTTATCTACCAGCCGCCTGTAGTAGCACTGCTGAAGTGGTAGCAACGCTGTGGAAAAAAAGGCTTTCTAAATCAAATTATTGTTTTTATAATCATGTTGTGGACACAATAAAATTGAATAAAAAATAAATTTTATTAAGGAGGAGCTGTGCCTTATCCTATGGAACAATGAGATTTCAAAATCGTTTTAAGAAAATAAAAGGGAAGGCACTTTTTTTAAATCATAAAAAATATGCCTTACAAACAATATCATGTAAGACTAGAGTCTAGGATTTTCAAAGGCATTCAATGCAAATTCAGTGGGATTTTAGTGTCTAAATCCCTTTGGCTCATTTGAAAATCCCATCCAGAAACGGTAACTCAGTATTTTTCTACAACAAATATAACAGATTTAATCTCAGACAAGATTGTCACATTGAGACCAGGATGTTTGAGACAAAATCAGCACTTGGCCCTGCTAGTGAAGGCAGGGGACTGGACTCAATGACTTTTAAGGTCCCTTCCAGTTCTATGAGATAGGTATATTTCCATATATTATTATGTTAAAAAAGAAATAGCGTTTCTCACTTATATTTCTCACAACACAGTGAGAAAATATTGTCTAGCAGTTACAGTAAAAAGGCAGAAGAAATGAGTTCCATTCTTAGCTCTGGCACTGACTTACTTTTTGACATGAGAGTGAGTCAAATAACCAGTCTGTGCCTCATTTTCTCCATGTGCAAGATAAGGATATTAATACTTCCTTACATCATAGGGCAGTTGAGATGCAGAATTTATTAAATGTTTGTATAAAACTTTGAGACCTTCAAGCATTATAGAAATGCAAAATTTAAAACATTATCTTGTCTATTATCTTAAAGTTTGGGTTGTACCAAATATCCTCCACCAGGCAAGACCACTGTCACCCTAGTGAGCTCCATTTTGGTGAAAGATGTGTCCTTAGTTGCATAGCTGAACTGGATACTCTTGATTAGAGTTCAGAGGCTACATCTTGTTTCGGCAGTGGACACAGGAATTCTGAAGCAAAGTAGTATGCTTGGTGTGACCCTTTGCATCCCACTCTGATGCTGCTATTTCACTGGACAGAAATTTCACAGAAGTGCAGGGATCTGAGCTCCAAATAAGTACAAAGTTTTGATTATGATTATGGATATACAACATCCTTTTCTATAAGCCTTCAGCAACACCATATATGTCTCAAGACAATTCCATTTGCATGAGGGGGTAAGGGAAGGAAGCTAAGAGCACCACCTGAAAGAGTGAACAACCCTCAGCCCCCTCTGCCATCAACGGGAACTGACAGCACTCAACATCGTACTTTAATCAGGTAAGTGCCATTTGGCAACATGGTTCTCTGGATGCTAGGAGGCAGATCTCTTGATATAGCACTCCACGAGTGGCTTCCTCCATATCTTGGAACCAAACAGTTCAGAGAGAGCCAGCATGGCCGAGTCTTAAAATGGTGCCCCCATTGGCCAATAGAAGAGCACCACATCAAAAGTTGCCCTCCCATATTAATTAACTAATTGAACGGAAATCCAAATGGGCAAGTCTTATACAAACAGCCCCACCCTGGATCACTCCCCCAGAGCCCAGGGAATCCTATGATAGGCCTGTGATTACTATTCAAAAATCCCAGAGGACCCCATCTTAACTACTATATAACCAAATGCATGAAATAGTGTTGGTTTGCTCTAATTTTTTTTAAAAGTTATACAAGATAGTATCTTTGATAGATATTGTGTTGCTTTTATCATCTGAGATTCTTCTTCAAACAGCCTAAAACAATTAGGATAAATGAGTAGACATAAAGGTCAACAGTACAAATAACTCTGGAAAAATTAGACAGCACACAGGCTCTCAACCTTTCCAGACTACTGTACCTCTTTCAGGAGTCTGATTTGCCTTGTGTATCCCAAGTTTCACCTCACTTAAAAACTACTTACTTACAAAAACAGACATAAAAATACAAAAGTGTCACAACAGACTATTACTGAAAAATTGCTTAATTTCGCATTTTTACCATATAATTATAAAATACATCAATTTGTATATAAAGATTGTACTTCTATTTCAGTGTATAGTATATAGAGCAGTATAAACAAGTCATCTGTATGAAATTCTAGTTTGTACTGACTTCGCTAGTGCTTTTTATGTAGCCTGTTGTAAAACTACGCAAATAGCTAGATTTGTTAATGTACCTCCTGAAGACCCATGTGCACCCCCAGGAGTACATGTACCCTTGGTTGAGAACCACTGGTTCATAGGATAGTCACTTAACTTCTGTTACTACTGAATTAATATATATGTCCAAAGTAACTCACAGCAACCTGATTAGAAAGATTTTCAAAGTTCCTAAATAGCTTTTGTGGTTTCATCCTTTTTTCCTAGTTGACTCGACCCTACATTGCAGATCCACTGGAGGTTTGGCAAAACTAACAATTTTCTTAAAAAGAAATGCCTAGAATGTTTTTGCCATTTTTGGGTGAGTTGTGTAGAAAAAGACTGTTTGGAAATGCCAGAATGTGGCATTCCTGGCATGTGAATGTCATTCTTTAGAACTATTAGTCATCTGCATATCATCTAATGTCATCACTAAGGAAGGAAACAGTACAACAGAAAAAGCAGTGGACAACTGATATCTATCTATTATGAACTATAATTTGTGCATTCATCAGTCTCTAAAGCTGTAAATCTAGTAGTTTAAAACACAGTTTTGGATATTTTGATATATAGCAGGAGACTATTAACACAGGGATGAATTATAACAAATATACTTTATAAACAGAGTTAGGATATAGTTTTAAATAATTATAGTGACCGACACTATAGTTAAGATTCAGAAGGAGTTTGCATTCAACCAGCCTTTTCCCCAATCAGTCAGACTGGCCCAAAATAACCCTCCCAGGCTGAAACTTTCCAGGCATGGTCTCACTCTAACAGTGAGTGTTGATCATGTTGGGGTAATCATCAGCTTTTGAGTTAGAAGAAAACAGGAAACAATCATTTTAGGGATTTAGGAACAGATACAGTTCATATCGTAGTCAATGAGAGCCTTACCATTGAGCTCATTACTGAATGGTACTAGACTGAGCTCTTCAAGTTTTCTTTACTCTCTACTCAATGGCTGTGTTTGAAAGTTCTACACTGGGTCCACGGAGGTTTATGGAGGACTATTTGCTTGACCAGTATGACATATACATCTTTTAAACTGATGGAGATATCAGTCATTAAAAATGGCAAGCTGAATATGTGCCTAAGGGCTATTACTAATGATGCAAATACTTAAACTACAGTGGCTCAGAAAAATCCATTACTCTTGTATCAATGGCTTGTGACCTAGGAAATCATTAAATAGGGTCTAAATGGTTAAACTATCATGGCCTTTGCTCAAAAAAACAGCTTTAAAAATACCTCTGTACAGTAGGCATTTACATGAAATAAATTTCTAAACACTATAAACACTCGTTTAAATGATGGAGAAAGCAAAGGAAATTAACACCTGTAACATTGATTGCAATACCAGCCACAAATGAGCAAGGAAACTGAAAGTTAAGCTTGATGTAACTCAGCATTTTAAGTCTACTATAAATACCAAAGAACTCCAGACAGCAAACATGGAATGGTGCATAAGCATATATGGTCGTGATCTGAAATCCACTAAAACCAATAGGAGTCTTTCCATCAACATCAGTGGATCAGGCCAATATGTCCCATAATATATGTGTAGCAACCTTTAAGTACATTGGTATATGTATAATAATATGTTAAATCAGACATATGCATTTCCTTCTCCAGAATGAATCCCACATGCATCTTAATTTACAATCCTTTTAATGATAAATGCATGCTCCACATAGCCTTCTACTGAATTATCATGAGAACTCTTTCTTGAACATTGCAAAGAATTGCTTAGATTCAGAATGGAGATAATTTAGCAGCACTCGATTTTCTTAATTTGAAAAAAAAAGTGGTAAGCATTTTGGGCTGGATCCAAAAATCCATTGAAATCATTGGGGAGTTTTCCACTGGCTTCATTGGGCTTTGATTCAAGTCAAATTCCAGATGTTTGAGTTGACTTTGTCAATATGAACCAATGAGTAGAAGTTTCATATCCCTATTTATACAAAAGAAACGTTAATCTGCACTCTGCCGCATTATTGGTACATATTAATTCTTTCTTTCAGTCATGAAAAAGTGGCAACTTCACCATTCAACAGAGTAACTCTGAAAATTCTAATCTACACCTCAGGTAAAGAGATCTGCATTAGTATGTATGTACAGTGTCTCAGCTTTATGTCTAATGAAAGAACAACACATCACACATACATTCATGATGGAGGACAAAATTTAGTGATGGCTATTACATTCTGCCATTCTACAAAGCAGAAGGATGTTGTACTAGTTAATTTTTTACAGAGGCTGCCATTAAAAATGGAACAATGGTAAAAATATAACACTTACCTTTATTATGGCATTCACTAAATGTAGGATAGGAAACACCACAAATACTAAAATAAATTTAACTAGTGCTGGAGGTACATGTCCCATTTTTAATACCATCCACTGCAGTTTACTGTTATTGCATGATCTCCCCATTCACACTGTGGGATCAATTACACAGCCCCTCAACATACTCAACTTCCTCCTCCCTGTATACTTATCACAGGTCCACAACATGAGCATGAATTCAGTTTCTTCATGCTTGGCCAGATCGTGAATCCCTGCATTCAGGGCAACCATTTCACAGTAGTAAACATTTAGTTGGAATATGTAAATTCCTGGGATCTTTATTTAGGCTGTAGCAATTGCATTGCTGAATAAGTCCTTTTCTTACAGCAGATTTTTTGTCAAACATATCATCTAGTTTCTAAGTTATTTTAATGTATTTCTTTATTATAATGTAATGGAAGGAGTGGTCATCACATAACTGAGTATGTTGTTTTCAGTGGGAGCTGCAAGTAATCAGCACTTTTGAAAACATGGCTAACTTATTTAGGAGCCTAAATATTGGTTTTGGAGCCTCACTTTAAGAATCTATTTTTTAAAATATTGGTCAATGTTCCTACTGGTCAGTACCAGATTCTTCCTGAACACTAATCCTAGCCCATCAATTAACTTTTGATAATGTTTTCATTCCTGTCTCAAGCATGAAAAGTCACAGGATTACTCTAGAATCTTATCATATCGACAGTCATGTTGAGACCAGAAACATGTTTGGAAACTGCAAATTGTTATTTATAGTCCTTCCAAAGTATGCTATATGGAAACCACAACATTTTCTTGAGAAACAGTTTAACAGCATCCAACAGCCTAAATATCATAGACTGGAACGCAACTCTGAATGCGAGTGGGGAGAGAACTATTTTATTTAAACAGGCAGCAGACGGAATTTAAAGAAATTTTGGATAGTGCTCTATCATTGTTGTAATGTTCCTGAAATAAGATTTTTCATAAATATGTATATTTAGAAATAAAGGATTTGATGCAAGACTCCCATTGACTTCAGTGGCCTTTGGATTAACCCAGAAACTTTAAACTGTAAACTTTTGGGATTAGGACTGCATCTTCTGGTGCGTGTGGACATTCCTAGCCTACTGAAATATTATTATTACTAATAAGAATGTTAAAATACAAAAACAGTATGTTATCTAAAGGTTTCAACAGATAACAAAATGCAAACCCATATTGACTCCAGCCTTTCCCAGCTTATCATCTAGGTCTTTAAATCTCCCACTGGCTCCCCACAATTCCCAAACTGGTTTTAACATATTCTAGATTATCTACAAAGCCCTTAAACATAGGTCAATTTTTAAACATTTCTCAATCTTTTGTCATCTTATGTTCCTTTCCACATCGTTCTGATAGGTCAACCATTTCCTGGCCTGCTTGCAATAGCTGGTTGCAGTTTTTCATATTTTGAGCTTGTAAATAATTATACTCCACAATTGCGGATTTATTTTCCACTTCCCAGTCAAGATTAGAAATGCCAAGTCATTTCCTGTTTTCTACTTCTAAATGAAAGATGATGATATTTGATACAGTTTTTCGTTAGGTTTTAATTTTGAAAAAGTTGCCCTGATACTTCTTTTGGTGGATGATATATAAATTATTTTCTGTAGCATCATATTGTGTCAATATCACAAAGTATTATCTGTGTTTGTGTTTTGGCGGATAACTTTTTAATATAAATATATAAAATATGTATATATTGGGCCATCTCATTCTAATGAAACAAATTTGCTTGTTGTTTGGAAGAATCCTTATGATAATATATGATTTACTATATACTAGGAAGATATTAAAACTATTTGTTGGGTCACACAATATTTGTGCCTTGAGCATGGTCAAAGACTATAACTATCACGATGCAGTTAGGGCCTGCTCTTAAATCCACTGAAGCTTATTGAAAGACCTCCTGATTACTTCAGTGGACTTTGGATCATACTCATAGTACTGAGTAATTTCTAAAAACTTAACCTTTAATACAAGTACCAGTAGTTTGCTCAGATACAGCACAGGCTGTGAAACAGTTCCAGAGACAAAAGCAGCAAGACTATATTACTCTCATTGTATTGCACTCTATCTGTGCTATCAATTCTGAGAAACTGATAGCAGAAAAAGTTCGAAAAAAAGAGAATGAAGAGAAGAGAGGAGAGGAGCGTCATAGTGGGTGCAATTAGACGGTCAATAATGAGATGCACAGCATGGTTAGCTCCTATTCTATGTATACGAGGAACTGCATTACAACACTATGGTGACTCTTGGCAAATATTAGGTATTTTTAAAGCAACCACTGTAGCAGAGAGAAGAGACCAGAACAAAAGGATATTGGGTGAAATTATTAAAAGTACCAAAAAACAACTTTTTCAGCTGTAAAAACTTCAAACCAAATCTATTCTTTTTCATTGTGTTTTATTTCCTGTAAAGTATATTATTGCTCAGCAACATAAATATAAGCAATGGGAATACGATTATTACACCAGAAAGCCAACATGTTCACATCAGCCATTTACTTTAGTCACTGTATTCAGCTAGCATTGTATCTAAAAGATATTATCTTCATCACATGTACTTACTTCACTTCACTGTGACAGAAAATCTATACATCAGTAGATAATATTATGACCTGTCTGTTGCATTTTACAATGACAGGTGTATAACTTTAAAAAGTTGAAATGTAAATACTCTCATTCAGATCAAAGGTTGTTCGGGTTAGGTTTATGGTACATTTTCTTCCGAGGGTATGGAAAGCATTTTAGCTGCTCTGTAAAGAATGGCTGTTAAAACTAACAAAATATAATGGGATAAACATCAAAGTATATGATACACTGAACAAACTCCAAAGATGAGTCAGTCAGTTATATATAGTAGCATCATAACCATGTTCACTTAGCAGACAAGCAGAAACATTCACCCTTTTGTTGACTGCTGCAAAAAACAACTACATTGAAACAATGATATTAGAGTCTGTCAGACTAATTTAAGTCTTAACTCAAATAATTTGTGACCACAATGATTTATAAGGAACATAACATTTAGCCAATTACAAATGATAATATTTAAGTCAGAGAAAAAAAGTCATGCTGTAATACCATGATAGTGTTTCCATTAACTGCAAAGAGAATTGGATCATGCTCTTAGGCCCCAATTCAGGAAAGCATCACTATTCAGAACAGCACTTCAGAACAGGCTTAAGTATCATTGAAGCAAATTTAAGTGCCCATTAAACAGAGAACTGTGATCCCAAATTGGGGCCTTAATTGGTGCATCTACATGGCATTAAAAGACCTGAGACAGGGTTGCAGCTGGTTTGGGCTGCAGGGATATAAAATTGCAATGTAGATATTCAGGCTTGAATTGGAGCTTGGACTCTGAGACCCTGGGAGGGCAATCTCAGAGCCCAGGTTCCAGCCCAAGAGTCTATACCGCTGTTTTTAGCCCCTCAGCGTGAGCCTCATGAGCCCAAGTCAGCTGACCTGGGTTCTGAGATAGTGCTGCAGGCTTTTTATTGCAGTGTAGACAAGAAAGAAAGAAAGAAAGAAAGAAAGAAAGAAAGAATTCTTCCTTCTAACAACGAAATCGCTATTTTGCCAATGATTACTACAAAAGGGCCGATAAAATTCTACGAATAATATTTCCCCCAGTAGCTAGATCTATTTGTGTGGAAAGTATTTCTTTGTTTCTGTTTAGCTGAGTTACAAGAATGAAACAGTAGCACAACTCCTTTTGTCATTAGCTCGTACTTCTGGCAGTATTTCACATTTCAACCTGCTCACCATATGTGTATGCACTTTCCCTTTCTGTGCCACTAATTGCTTCTTTTTGACAATACCATCTATATGTGCACACTATAGTGCTGTTTTTATCGCTCTAAGCCTATTAATGCCCAGACTTATAGTTCCCAGAGGATTTAAAATTAACCAGCTCTCTAAATATTGTTCATGTCTTTCAAAAACTCCTGTCTTTTAGAGCCTGACTTGGGTTGTTTATAATTGGTTTGCTATATTTCATTCTTGGAGGCCTGCAGTCTTAACTTTTGAAAGTGTAGATCAACAAAATTTATGAGTGATATTAATATCCAGGAAAGGCAAAACTTAGAAAAAGTAAACAATTCTTTTGGTCTTTGCTATTTGCTTACGCAGGGTCAAAATCTGCCCTCAGATATGCATGTGCGACTCCCATTGACTTCAAGCATGCACACAAGCATTTGAGAAAAGAATTTGGCCTTAGAAGACTTAAGAGGTTTGTCAGCCTAACTCCCCAAAAAAACACTGAACATTTATATAGGATATTGTGCTCCATTCTCAATTTTTTTTTTCATTTTATTCAGAGCTATACATAGATACATATTAATCTATTTTGGAGATATTTAATAAATGCTAATGATCTGAGAATACAGCAAGAAGTTTACTGGGAAATCTTAGCTTTCCATGGTTGGTTACCTGACATGGAGCATAAAACAAGCCACTGACAAACTGCCCCTAAATTACAAGGAGCAATGCAGTGCTGATGACAAAAGAACAGCAAATGAGAACAGTCATGCCATTTACTAAAAAGACAAAAGCTCTTAAGGATATAGAATAGTGTATGTACTGTAGAGCCCCAGAATGCCAGCGATTGGACAATCCTGTTCCTAAGGGAATAAAAATGATGTAAGCCTCATCTAGATGCTTTTCCCTAGTTCCACTCTGTTTTACTAAGAGAGATAAAGAATATCAGCATTGTAACCACACAGCCCACACGGAAGCCAAGTGATAAATAAAATCATAGTGATCTATTGGTGTGCTACAGCTTCAAATTACCACAAAATGCTATTCTCATAAAAAGATGTTAAACTAAAATGGCTCTATGTCAAATCATAATCTGATCATGACCTACTTGCTGAATGCAATATATTGGTGGAATACACACACACACACACACACACACACACACACACACACACACACACACACACACACACACACACACACATGCAGAGAGCATGTTTTAAAATTATCATCTGTTATAGCGTCTGGGATAGTAATGCAATTTGGCCAAGTGTAAAATTTTCAGAAGTGCCTAGGGACCAGATTCCCAAAGGTACTTAGGTAGCTAAATATTCAGGGAGGATCCTAGTGGGATTTACTAAAGCATCCAAGGGCTGATTGATTTCAGATTCCCTGGGAGTTAGGCACCTAAACTGCTTGGGCGCTTTAGTAAATCCTACTGTGAGCCAGATTCTCAAAAGTTTATGCAGACAGACACATGGGGGGGGGGGGGTTCCAGAGCAACAAGGCACCTAATTCACATTAATTTCCTGGGCACTCCCCAATGGGAGTTAGGGACCTAGGTGTTTTTAAAAAAAACAGCAATTAGGTTTAAGTGAAAGTCAATAGGACTTAGCTTTAGGTGCCTAATGCCAATTTTGAAAAGGGACTGACTCCAAAGAGACTTAGGAGCTTTACAAATATTACCCCAGGTCTAAAAGTCTCAATTTTATCAACTTATCAGTCAGGCTTCTGCAAAGACTGGGAGAGGCAATGGGTTGCTGTGCCACCAATATATCATGGCACTACATTTCTCTGTCATCAAGCACATAAAATGTTTGAGGGAAATGGCAAACTGGAAAAGCAACTGTAGGTCCAAATTTAATCTAAGCAGGATGGAGGTGATGCCAGTAGGGTAGAAAAAGTATCTTCAGAAGCTGGAACTTCACCTTTGGTGGAGGGTATCAGTTTCCTGGAGGTCAAGTAGGATTCTATTGCCCTTGTTGATACTCCTTGTTATCCAAATGGCCAGAAATGCCTTTTCCCCTCTTTGACTGGCCAGAAGACTAGGTCTTTTTCCAGCTGGATGTGGATCTAGCCATAATGACACATTGATTCAACACTTCCAGGCCAGACTACTGCAATAAGTTCATTACTGAATGAGACTGTGAAGATCATGGAGCAACTACAGCTGACTTAACAATGAAGTGGCTAAGAAGGGCAGGTTGCTAAAAACAGTCCTTTGTTGGCTTTTCTGTCTCAGCCTGGATCCTTTCAAGGTCTTGTTTCTTATATTTAAGGCCTTTAGGGTAACATTTGCTATGACTTTAAGTCATTTAGGTGCTTCTGAAAATTTTACCCTTAAAGCATAAGGGCTAAACTATCATAGAAATCACCATTCCCCCTGAACTCCACCTTGGAAACTTGGATTAATAAGGATTCTCTGGCTCACAGTCCCTAAAGTGTAACAGCTCAGGGGAAAGGGACTGGGCATTCTGTGTGGACAGCCTCTGGCTACAGAATTAACTACCACCAGGATGAAATGATTCCTGCCACATTCAACTACTGATATAAGACTCATCTCTTTAAGCAGGATTTCCTCCAGTCCATACAGAGCAGCAGCATGTTGACCTTGACAGTGCTTCTCCTGGAAGACAAACCCCTAGTTATCCCATCAAAGACAGAGACTTATTGTGGGAATAAGGAGGGCTTTCCTAGGAAAGAAATGATGCTCTCCTAATTTTGTAGTGACAGTTATTTTAAAAAGATAGGAAGATACATAGATGGACATGTCCAAGCAAGATTTGCTCACATCATTTGTGGACCTGATTCTGCCACCCTTCCTCACACTGATTAGTACTTTAATTCATGAACTAATTAGACTCAATTAATTCAGTGGGACTATTCATCAAGAAAGATACTACTCAGTACGAGGAAGATTGACAGCATCTATCCTTGTATTTCCAGGCTTGGTCACCTTGCTCTGTGCATTAACTTCTACGTTTCTCACCTACAAAAACAATGACTCGGAGCTCCCACTGAGAATTACTTGAGACTTTGAACTGAAAAGCAGACAAGATACAATCCATCTCAAATCAATGGAGGGGAAAAGAAAAAGATCTTCTGCCTGCTTGACTAGCACATGTAAGTAAACCGATGACTTGGAACAGTATTTACACAGTGAGTTTACTTCATTTAAAAAGAAGATAGCAAAGTGGCACATATACAATTATAGGCCTCAAAGGCACAATTCAGGTGCTTAAAATTAGGCATGTGCTTACCTACCTTGCTGAATCAGAGTCATAGAGAGTTAGAACTGTTGAGGAAAACAAGCCAAACTCAGAACCACGTAGAGATCATTTGTACTCTAATGCAGTGGTCTTCAATCATACACAAATAGTTATCTTGAGTAGCAGATATCAATACCAAGAATGATCCTGTTTGCAAATACAGAAGGTGAAGCAGTAGCAGGGATGATGGAGGGGATACATTGATACTGTTAAAAAAGAAACAAAGCAAGACGCTTGAATCTGAATCTGAAACTCTTCACCTTTTTGGGTGGTGTAAGGGGTGCAGATTTGCATTACAGAACCGGTTCAGATTTGTCCCAAGATGGTGGAAATTTTATGAGAACAACTCAAGATTTCATTACTGTGAAGTGCCAGTCCAGCCTGATTCAGCCTTGAACTAAACTCCAAATCTGAGTTTAAATGACTCTGGAGCCAGATTTGAATGCTGTCTTCTCAGCCCATCTCTAATGACTGTGTATGATATCTGAGAATGAACCTTCCATGGCATTTTGGTGATGAGTACTTTGGTATGGGGACATTGTGGTGTGTGGTCTGTTCAGTGTGAAAACTGCTCACTTTCATCTATGTTGAGCCTTTCACTTGACTTTTGACCTTTCATTTGGCACTGTCCTGTCATTTCCTTGGTTTCACAAATTTTAGCCTCTCACTTGACCTTTGAACTGTGACCTTTTACTTGACCTTTGATCTCATAAATTCTGAAAGATCGTACATATAATCGTGGAACAAATAAACAAAGCAGCTGGAAGAAGCTGTTCCTGAATGAAACCCAACTGGAAAAAATATAGTGAGCACTGCACAACTCTGGCAGACAACATTAGACCCAATGGAAATGTCCTTCTGTTCTGATGAGGACTGGCATATAATCAGTGTGAAGTGTATTGTATTCTGTATTGCCTATATATCTTGGCTGATGTCTTTGTGTGTGTGTGTATTGCTTTGTGACAGTAGCAAGGAGAATGGGACTAAACTGGTCCCAACTTTGCTGTATAATATGAAATATTACTCAATAGATACTCATCCACAGTTGTGAGCATATTAATCATGACCTCTAAAGTCCCATTAGGGTCTTATTAAATAAAACCACTAAAATGAATAGAAGCTCACAGCCTTAGGCTTTGACTCCACTTCATTATAAGAGGAATGAAGCAGAGCCCTCTTGTGTTCTTGCTTCACCTCCAGGCCCATCCTTATCCTATAGAACTTTGAACAGTAAGTGATGCTCAACCTTAGCTACAGCAGAGCTGCTGCTCTGCTATAATAACTTATTCAGTACCTACTGCATTCCTTACATTTTTCTCAGTCCTGTCAACTGGGTTTCAGAACAAAGTAAGGTAAAGGGTCCCATGATACCTCAGGATAATGAGATAATATTCTCAGCTTGGAACAGTTCAATCCATACTACATCCTATTGCAGTGCATACATATAGAACTGCAGAAATTGTGACAAAGCATACAGCTAAATTAAATTAACAACTTCACAAAGTGAATGAATGTCATAAAATATAGCAGAGCAAAAAGATCAGGTGCCATACTCAAATGGGTCTATCCTAGCAGAGGCGAGTGATGTGACAGTAAAGACTTATAAATATTCTTCGAGCATCTGGGTTGCTATACATTAATGATTTAGATTTATATGTTTTGCCTTACATGATGATTGTTTTTGGGAACCTTCAAATGAAAGATGGAGAGATTTAATGCATGACTTGTAGCAGTGTTTCCAGCCTAGAGAGTCTCAAACTTGTCAAGAGAGGGGGCAGTGGACATAAGAAAGAAACAGTGAGAGAGGACCAATGCACTGCAATTGTACTCCCATGGCATAGCAGTGTGTGGCTCTTTGAAAGAAGCCCACATTCCCTCTCTGCTCTTGTGGGGGCATATAATAGAACCAGCAGCAGTAGCAGTTCAAGTGTACACTGTAACTGTACATGAGTATGAAGCAGGGTGACATGGGAGGTAGGCAGAAGCATTGTCTATCTGCCAATCTATTGCAAAGGGGACCCCTAACAAAAAGAACCTTGGGAACCATTGATTTACACTGACATACAATGTAATGAACCAGTTCATGCTGTCACTTGACTTGAATTCTGTTTGATTTTGCATTTTGGAAGAGAACTATTTTATAGTCACAGAAAAGGAGACTATGCAGAGAAAACAACCAAACAGAAAGCATGATCAAATCTTTTTATTCCTTTAGTTTCACGAAAGGATTTGAAAGATCAAGATGAAATTCTGCATGTCATACTAAGCAATGATTATGCTGCATGGAAGGAAAAATGCACAGTATCTGATTAATTGGTGAACAGATTTTGTATGTTTTTCAAACTTAATATTGTTTTATAAAACTGATGAAGTCAAGTGAAGACTTCCAAACACTTCCAAACAGAGTGGTCTCTTATTCAGGATCATCCTTTGTGTCAGAGGCAAGAATGAGATTCACTCTAATGCAGTGAGAGAATCTTCTGAGAAAAGGGCCCATCAAATCATTAAAATCCTCTTGGGACCAAACCTTGAAGAAATTTCAATGTCTGAATCCCAAGAGAGATTATGCTAGCTTTTCCTGGTAAACTTTGGGGGTCTAATGCCATTTAATAACAAGAGCGTATGAAATGGAGAGATAATCTATGCATTCTACTCTAATTAGTGATGGAAGAAGCTCAAGGGGACAAAGGTTGTTTCAGATACCTATAAGATCATATAGCTATTCTGAGCATTATCTGAACATCTAGATCTACAAATTTGTGTTGGAAATCATACAAGAACTGTGTTTCTTTCAAGACTTTTCTAACGTGATTTTCAGTTATCTGTTTCCATTCAGTCTGCAAATATCAAGAGAAGGCTCTTTTTCTAAGGGTACGTCTACACTACAGGATTATTCCGATTTTACATAAACCAGTTTTGTAAAACAGATTGTATAAAGTCGAGTGCACGCGGCCACACAAAGCACAAAAATTCGGAGGTGTGCGTCCATGTACCGAGGCTAGCATCTATTTCTGGATCATTGTACTGTGGGTAGCTATCCCGTAGCTATCCTATAGTTCCTGCAGTCTTCCCCGCCCATTGGAATTCTGGGTTGAGATCCCAGTGCATGATGGTGCAAAAATAGTGTCGTGGGTGATTCTGGGTAAATGTCATCACTCATTCCTTCCTCCGTGAAAGCAACGGCAGACAATCATTTTGTGCCCTTTTTCCCTGGATTGCCCTGGCAGACGCCATAGCATGGCAATCATGAGCTCGTTTTGCCTTTTGTCATTGTCACCGTATGTGTACTGCATGCCACTGACAGATGTGGTACTGCAGTGCTACACAGCAGCATTCATTTGCCTTTGCAAGGTAGCAGAGACAGTTATCAGTCGTTCTGTACCATCTGCTGTACCATTGTAAATTGGTGATGAGATGATGATTATCAGTCGTTCTGTACTGTCTGCTCCTGTCATGGGTGCTCCTGGCTGGCCTTTGCTGAGGTCAGCCGGAGGCGCAAAGACAAAAATGGGAATGACTCCCCGGGTCATTCCCTCCTTTATGTTTTATCTAAAAATAGAGTCAGTCCTGCCTAGAATATGGGGCAAGTGTACTAGAGAACCAGTGTAGCAGGGAACCAGAGAGCACAGCCGCTCCGTGTCAGATCGCGCAGAGATGATGAGCTGCATGTCATTTTAGGGGGTGCCCCTGCAACAACCCCACCCATTGCTTTCCTCCTCCCCCAATCCTCCTGGGCTACTGTTGCAGTGTCCCCCTATTTCTGTGATGAAGTAATAAAGAATGCAGGAATAAGAAACACTGATTTTTAGTGAGATAAAATGAGGGGGAAGCAGCCTCCAGCTGCTATGATAGTCCAGGCAGGACATTAAACGGTGTGGGGGAAAGGAGCCCAGCATCCCACTGCTATGATAGTCCAGGCAGTACAGAATCTTTTCTTTAGACGTGAAAGGGGGGGCTGATGGAGCTCAGCCCCCAGTTGCTATGATGAAGACAGTTACCAGCCGTTCTGTACCATCTGCCAGCTATGACTGGGAGTCATTCCTATTTTTACCCAGGCGGCCCCAGCCGACCTCACCTGAGGCCAGGCAGGAGCACTCATGGGATGATGATGAGGACGGCTACCAGTCATTCTGCACTGTACCGTCTGCCACCGGGGAAGGGAGGGGAGAGGATGCTGCTGTTCAGTGCCGCAGCACCATGTCTACCAGCAGCATGCAGTAGACATATGGTGACATTGAAAAAAGTCAAGAAACTATTTTTTTCCCTTTTCTTTCACGGGGGGAAGGGGGGTAAATTGATGAGATATACCCTGAACCACCCCACACAATGTGTTTGACCCTACAGGTATTGGGAGCTCAGCCAAGAATGCAAATGATTTTCGGGGACTGTGGGATAGCTGGAGTCCTCGGTACCCCCTCCCTCCCTCCATGAGCGTCCATTTGATTCTTTGGCTTTCCGTTACGCGTGTCACGCAGCATTGTGCTGTGGACTCTATCATAGCCTGGAGATTTTTTTCAAATTCTTTGGCATTTCATCTTCTGTAATGGAGCTCTGATAGAACAGATTTGTCTCCCCATACAGCGATCAGATCCAGTATCTCCCATACGGTCCATGTTGAAGCTCTTTTTGGATTTGGGACTGCATCGCCACCCATGCTGATCAGAGCTCCACACTGGGCAAATAGGAAATGAAATTCAAAAGTTTGTGAGGCTTTTCCTGTCTACCTGGCCAGTGCATCCAAGTTCAGATTGCTTTCCAGAGCGGTCACAATAGTGCACTGTGGGATACCGCCCGGAGGCCAATACCGTCGATTTGCGGCTACACTATCCCTAATCCGACATGGCAATACCGATTTCAGCGCTACTCCTCTCGTCGGGGAGGAGTACAGAAACTGGTTTAAAGAGCCCTTTATATCAATAAATAAGGGCCACGTTGTGTGGACGGGTGCAGGGTTAAATTGGTTTAATGTTGCTAAACACGGTTTAAACACATAGTGTAGACCAGGCCTAATATTCACTAGATCTGTTTTCTGTCCTGGCCAGAGTTAGAAAATAAAGAGGAGTGAGAAAATGAAAATTAAAGAGGAAACATGAGTTAAACTTATTTAAAACCTTCATAAATGATCCTCTTGAGATTTGGACGGAGGCTCAAGTTGGTTCTTGTTTGTCTGATTTACCCTACTAGTTGTAAAGATAGGGTTTGAGAACTTTGCAGATGGTTAGTGGTTGAGATATGAGAATAATGTAGCTCCTTAAAAAAACAGAAATATTATTCATCCTAGGAAACTTTAGGATAAGGAGATGGTCAAGACGTGGAGAAGTGCAGTGAAATGAAGTGTGTTCAGAGCAGTTACAGAAGGGATGAATGTGCTTCAGTGTTATTTTAACTCATTTTAGAAATGAATATCCACTAATATGGGCAGATTATGTAATCATTTGCCCACTCTCTTCCTGTATGCTAAGAGTTGCCTAATCCTATGTTGTCGTTATCTGAATTAATTTTTTGCCCTAGTTTCTCTGCATAACATTTATCTTTGGATAGATAGGTTTCCCTGTTTTTTTAATCTCTCATATCTTACAACTATTATAGGACATGTCCTGAAATCCTTACTCATGCAAAATAGCATAGCTAAAGTCGATGTATCCTCCTGGAGCGAGATCAACTGCTGCCACTCCCCCGTTGACTCCGCTTCCACCTCTTGCCACTAGACGCAATAAATAGATCCCCGATAGATCGATCACTACCTGCTGATCCAGCAGGTAGTGTAGACGTACCCTTACTGACTTCATAGAAATAAGGGCCAAGGGTTTGCTGAAGTCAATGGAAATTTTGCCTTTGAATACAATGGGAGCAGAATCAGATACTTTAGTAAGGAAAACAGGATGGTGCCCAAAAGGATCTGAGACATGCAAAGCCTCCTTACCATCTGCCTTGAACAGGGAATGGCCAGGGAAGCTCTGTACAACTCAGTTTGCAACACAGGATCTCAGATGTGCACTTTGCTGAATCAAGAAGATCAATGCAATCATTTGAATTACAAATGTTGTATGTGTATGATATTTTGAAATCTATTGAAGATGATATATAATAGATAGGCATTTATTATATTATGTTATTATTATTTAGTGTTTTGTTTCTAATAACTGTTGTGAACAAACATATTGGTAAGACATGTCTTTACCATAGGATAATGCATGCTAAGGTTCTGACACAACGAAATACAAGCAATTTTCATTGGTTTGCCCCTGCTTTGCAGTTAGTAAGTTTTTCACTAGAGCCAAGACACTGAACTCCATTTCCCATCTCTTATCTTTAATGACCAATTTACTCATCATTTGCTGTCTATGGTTGTACAAAGAAGAAGGTAGAGTATTTTGTTAAACTCCCTGTTTCACTTCTAAAAGGTGATGTTTTATGGAAATCAGGCAAAAAGCAAGAGGCCCGTATAATGCTAGTAAGTATCTGACTACTGTTTATCTCGCTAAATGTTCCTAAATATCCTCAAAATCTTTTGTGATGGCCAATTTAACACCAGAACAAATAAAGCACTTTTGGTCTGCACCACTGCACCCAGAGCAATTAAAGCCAAAAAGCTGTTACACACATTGGTACTCTTAACTTTCTCAGTACTTAGCATGAAGAAATAGCGCTTGTTGTGTGTGTCTGTGCACACACACACACACCACTGTATCTCTCCCACAACTAGATAATAGAAAGAGCTTATTCAGACCTTTTATATTAGTTATACATTTGGAGTGAGCAATTAAAACAATTAGACAAAGCTGAAGTAACCCACTGAATTAATGTTTGAAAGCTAATAGCTAAAAAAGTTTGTGTAATATATGTATCGGTAGGAAGGGATAAGAGGGTTTTCTCAAATACATGCATTTGGTTTCATCACACCAGGGTCATTTAATCATGGAAAGGAGATGGGAGGTGTTCTTATTAAAGTTAATAGGACAAATCACGATGTCTTCCTTAGTTTAACGGGAGCCGGAGCAGGACCCAAATTTGGGGTGGAGAGCACATCCAAAATTCAGATACAAAATATTCTGAATATAATTGTGAATTTATTTCAAGCAGCAATACCTGTCTGTTTGGGAACATTCAGAATTACTTCTATAGGAAACTGGCAGCAACAAACGATTCTGTTATTCAAAACTTAATGATTTAAGGAGATTATATTGGACAGATTTAAAGTAAACAAACACATAAGAAATGTCTCTCTTTTATTATCTCCAGTGCCGTTAACTAATACTTTACCTTTTGAGTGAAACTTAAATGGTAAGCACAAATAGTTTAATGAAATGGTAATACTTTTTTCTATGTGGACCTGGATTATTTCAGCCACAAGCAATATGAGCAGTCACAGGTGTTGCACTAAATAAAGTAATAGAAAGTGTCTAAATTGTAACAGTGGAAGCACTGTTTCAGGATCCTTGTCTGCTTTTTATTATTAGTCAGATTCCTTTCTATCACCAGTCACAACTGGCTCTACCATATTTTTCAGCAAAAATATTTTGATAGGGAAAGATCTATTAAAAATTACTACTGCTATTTGGTGACTATAGTTAAGTTTGTAGTTGAATAAGCTTTCAATCTTCTCACAGAAGGGGAGAACGTAAACTTGTGATTCAGAAAAGAGAGGAAACCAGGGGTTACAAAGGTTGGGAGGCCAAGTAGTATGAAACAGACCCCCTCCATCAAGTAAAAAACTTGGCAGGATAACTAGAAACAGACCAACCCTAAATCCTAGAGTTCATGAGCTAGCAGTAACATAATTAGCTGGAATAAAACTAATATTCTAGTGTCAAATTTCACCACAACACAGAACAGCAGTTATTAGTGAGGACATTGTAGAGAATGGGAAACGTACATTTTGTTTAAGGAATTTACACACAGAGAGGAAAAATATGCATTCGGCAAATTTCCTAAAATGAGCAAAACTAGATAGGCAAAGCAATGATGCCATATCCACTGCCAGTACACAGTGCTTCTAGGTGGATGCATTTATCACTTGTTTGAAATCTGTGGTAAAGTACAGTGCACCAAAACTCTGAAGCATTTGTTCCTGGGAAACCATGAATACACTGGAAAAAATGTTGAACAGGAAATGTTTGACCACTGTTGCATCACGAGATATCAAAAGAATTTCACGTTGGCTACTTCTTCAGTGAGAGAAGGTAGGGTGTTCTCTGTTTTGAAAAATAAAATGGCCCTAGAGGCCTTACAAAATAAAACTGGAGCACCAGTAAGGGTAAGCATTCTTTAGACTTTCCCCAATTAGTAGAATAAAAGTAAAATCTTCTTCTAAAAACAAAAACACACAGAGAGACAATATCCGTGCTGAGAGAGTAGATAAACAACAGTAGTGATCTGTGAATAATATTCGGAAAATTCCATCTATCTGATGAACTGTTGCTTTAATGAGCAGTATTTTACATGTCATCAGCTAGCTGATGCTGTATATTTTGTTTTACAGATTTCCTTTCAAGGCAAAGAAAAAACCCAATGTTGGAAGATAGCTTAACTGAGAAGTTAATGGCAAACCTGTGAATACACTGCCATTTTTCAAAGAAAGAGTGAGTGAACCTCAGCACAAAAAACATTACAAATTCCTAGCTGCTTGGAATCTTGTCATGGAATTGCCTTAGGCAATCAGCGTATGGTTTCTTTTTGAACAAGCTATCTTTTAACACTTGAAACCAAGATGATTTAACAAAAAGAGAGAGTCTCAATTTTGTGAGCAACGTCCCCTCTAGACTCTACCCAAACAAAGCTACTAATGTGTGGTCATTTTCTTGGCAACACCACTTTGTGCTGATAACACCAC